>NW_016808868.1:399604-402062 GCF_001698545.2 Rhinopithecus bieti | reverse complement strand
CCGTCTCAACAAAAAAAAAAAAAAAAGAAGCATGCAGCATCCTAAAGAAGCATCATTGTTTTCCTGGCTCTACGTAATAATAATAACAAAAATAGCTGTCCTTTGAGTGATTGCTATGGACAGGAACTGTTCTGAGTACATATAAACTCCTATTTAATCCTTAAAACAACCCTATGAAAGAGAGGGCTGTTTCCAGAAGATTAAGTGGCACAGAGTATTAAGGACACTTCATATGGCCAGCAAGGAACAGGACCTGTATTCAAACTTGGGTGGTGGTCCTGAACTCTTAAGCAGTGTTACACTTGAAGTGATTATTGGCTAGTGTCCTTATCAACATTTTTATAACAAATCCTAAGGGAAATTTTACGTGGCTGTTTCTCATGGCCTTTGATAATTGTGGAAAGCTTAACATTAAACAACAAAGATAGGATGACAGTTCTCCAAGGATAAAGGTCACTGTTGCCTAAAATGTGTTCTGCAGAATACCACTGAGATACTCTAAGAAAAAAGGATTCCAAGGACAGAAAAACTTTGAAAGCATTCATACTGGAAAGTCATCATTACATTAGCATTTGCACTGAGGAGTTTGGAAGTGAAGAAACCTGATTGGCTTTGTCTAACCTCATGTTGCTCCCACTTACTTGACCTCAAGCCCAACTGCAATGTGATATGGAACACACTTTGGTAAAGAAATTCAAGTCTGAACTAAACTTTGAAAACAAGGAGGATAGCATAGTTGACTCTCTACTGTAGTTGCTGAGAAGCCTATCCACTGTGTCTCTGGGAACATCAGAAGATAAAGCTGTAACAGGTGCCCACAGAGGAAGCCTGGATTTTTCTCACAAAAGTAACTTTTGATGTGCTCTAGTTGTGAAACAGTTACCCTATAGACCCAGAAGCCAGAATGATTTAGTTTGAAAAATCTAAAGGTAGGTATTAAATTATCTCTCATGACCACAGAAAATTCTTTGCACCATTTTTGTAGAATATCCCACTGAATAACTTGGCTTTTCACCCAAACCAACAAGAAAAATTTCCACCAGTGACGACGCATTAACTTCCTTGTTAAATGATTGAACTTTGAAAGATGTTTACCAACGAGAGCACCTTTAGCTTCATCACAATTACTGTGGAATCTTTCTTTGTAAGTAGTTAAATGCAAAGGCCAGTTGTTGCTTGAGGCCCCTCCTGGATTGTGATTTTAAAGTGTATCAACACATGGGAAGATATTTCTCCCTCTTTACCTTGTGACAGAAATGCAGGTATAGGTTTCATCTCAAGTAAGATTAAGGTATAAGTTACAAAGATGTGTAGCTACTATATGGTCCTGTGTAATGCTACTTGAGGAAGGCTGTTCCTTTCCTGGCACTGAAATTTTAGAGGTTGCATAATCAGTGTATCAACCTCGTGTGGCTTGGTGCTTAGCAAGTTTCAGTTTATAGAGCCCATAGCTAATCGAGACATCCAGGAGAATGTTGGAGAGATAGGTCTGAAGCCTTAGAAGACAGAAGTCTGGATTAAGGAATAATGAGTTGGGGGAGGGGGTCATGGTCGTGGAGGAGGTGGAAGCCTAGGGAGAGGATAGAGACTGCTTAGGAAGAGAGTTTGTGTAAAAAGAAGACCAAGGACCTCCTGATGTACTTGATTGTAATTGGGCATGAGCAGCCCAGTTAGAAATGGTTTCCTGTTGGTATTACATGTGTAAATGGATGACTTCTGCAGATGGCTAAACTCACCCATTTTATTTTTTTACTCTCTTAATAGTTAAAATATGACCTTTTCTTGTGTCTCCAAATTCTGAGTTACCTTATGGTGCTAGTCTATCTGTTGTAACTACAAACCCTAAGTAAATCCATATGATCCTTTTCCTGTAATTTCCTAGTAAATCAAGGTGATAATTTCAAAGGTAAAATAATCTGTATTTTTAGCTTTAGCAGTGAGCATGATTCCTAGTCTTTTTGCCTTCGAATAGGATTTGTTACCATGGTGGAACTAAACAATATTCCACACACTAGAATGTGAGCTCTTCAAGGGTAAGGGACAGTGTCCTACATATATCTTCATCTCTACAGCACTGAGTGCATAAATGTGTTATAAAAATGAATGGATAAATATCCTTTGGAGTTTTTCTGTTACTTGATGGATATTGGGGTTGATTTGCAGCTATCTCCTTGTTTTTCTCATTTCTTACATTATTTTCTTTCCCAAAATCCCTTAATATACCTGTTTAGTTTGTGATGTCATTTTCCATCAGATAGAAACCATCCAAGTTGTTTAGGCTAACCCAGATTTAAGCATTTTCTGGGCTTATTTTTGGACTCTTTTTAAAACTCATCTGAAGACGTGCATACAATTTTTCTTTTATGTACATGGGTTAAACCTTGATTTTTCCATAGTAGGGAAAAGCATTATAAAAATCTTATAAAAATCTTATAATGCTATTGTCTTCACTGGGGAA
>NW_016808868.1:394038-399308 GCF_001698545.2 Rhinopithecus bieti | reverse complement strand
CTACAAGAAATAAAATTTTGAATCTAGAATTTAGTTTTTTATAAGAGTTTTATTGAGATATAATTCTCATACCATATGATGTACCCATTTAAAGTGTGTTAGTCACTGATTATTAGTTAATAGGTTAACCAGTATTAATAATCACTGGTTATTAATTACAGAATTGTGCAAGCATCATCACACAATTTTAGAACATTTTTACCCCCAAAAGAAATCCCATCCCCATTTTCAAATCACTCCCCATTTCCCCTGCAACTACTCTTTTCAACCCTAGCAGTAGACAATCCCTGATCTACTTTCTGTCTCTATGGATTTGCTTATTCTGGACTGTTAATGAAATAATATAATATACAGTCTTTTGTGACTGGCTTCTTTCACATAGCGTAATCTTTTAAAATGGTATCTATGCTATAGCCTGTATTAGTATTTCATTCTTTTTTTAATGCTGAGTAACATTTCATTGTATGGATATACCGCATTTTTTAATCTACTCATTACTTGATGGACATTTGGGCTATTTCTACTTATTGTCAGTTATGGATAATGCAGCTATGAACATTCATGTACAAGTACTGGTAATTATTTTAAAGAAATTATTCTGGGCTGGGCATGGCGGCTCACACCTGTAATCCCAACACTTTGGCAGGCTGAGGTGGCAGGATCACTTGAGGTCAAGAATTTGAGACCAGCCTGGGCAACATAGGGAGATACCATCTCTACAATTTTTTTTTTAATTACCCAGGCATGGTGGCTCACGCCTGTAGTCCCAGAGCCCAGGAATTCAAGGTTACAGTGAGCTATGATTACAACACTGCACTCCAGCCTGGGTGACAGAGCAAGGCTCTGTCTCAAAAAAAAAAAAAAAAAAAAAAAAAAAAAAAAAAAAAAAAAAAAAAAAAAAAAAAAGATTCTTTAGTTTCTGTCATTGTAATAGAGGAGGCCATAGGATCATATATGGCAAGACTATATAGCAGTGCATGCCAGGGAGTGAAAACTAGGCCATCAAGCTGAATTTATTGGGAGAACTTAAGACTAAGTCTAACTACACATGAAGGATTGAAGCTGGGACATACAAAGCTTAAAATTATGATTCTTCTAGAGACTGTTACGGTTTTTTGCTGACCACAGACAATGAAAGTTTGATATTTTGCTGTATTTGTCTGAAAATGGAAATACACTTTTCCCAATGGCCCTATTCCTGAGGACTAGACTTCTTCACCTCTAAAACCTCTCCAATCCTAGTTTTTCCTTTTGGCTGATGCTGACCAGCCACTGCCATTTTTGTGTTGGGTTTCGTTAGTCTGTCTTATTTCCAGTAATAAGTGGTTAAAATTTCTTATGAATTCTTCTTTTCTTGTGTTCAACTTTTGACTAATACATTTAGTCTATAGACAGTAATGAATTAGTACCTGATCAGGAATTTGTGAAAAACATCTCAGTTATTAAAGATTAAGAAACTAAAGCCAATTAATATTGTCATGTTCTGTCTCTTGGAACTTGAGCAAGATATGGATCTATGTGTCAAGGACATATCCAGAAAATAGAGTCCACGTAGATACATTAACCCTGTACCCTTGGTCCATCTATTTTATTTCAGCAATGATCCATGGACATATTATAATTTGACAGTTTCATCACAAACCTAGCGTCTTGGGTCAAATTTAGGAAATCTCGTCCTAATGATCTTAACTCAGTGATTTCATTTTGCCCGGATGTTCAGCTGTGATAAACTTTACTAAGGCACAGATGATGGATGATACACAATAATTCCAAAATTTGGGGGTGGCTATGATATGGCTAGGGGCTAGAACTCAGGTATCTACAGGGCAAATATTGAGTGATTAGTCACTTTCTAAGCACTAGATATGCATATGTTCTGCCAAGCTCAGTAAGTCTGAGTAGATTGCTTTCATTTCAGGTAATTTAAGTGCTTTCTTTTATAGGAAGTTTTAGCACATCTGAGGTTCTAAATCCAAAAAGTAAATAATATATAGAGAAAGAAGTAATAACAACAATAATAGTAACCAACATTTATTGAACACAGTGTAGGCTGGGCATGGTTCAAAGAAAGTTTGACATATAGAACGTCGACCATACTGGCTTAATAATCCTCCCAACCGAATTAGTGCTTAAGTCAGGTGCCCAGCCTCAGCAAGCAGCAGAGGCAAGTAAGTCATAAAGCAAGGTCTTCTGAATCCAAGACCATCTCTCAAGCCTTGTTCTAATTCTCTCCTCAGCCATGGACGGTGAAAGGCACCACAAAGGCAGGGTGTCAAAAAGTGGCATTGTTCAACCTTTCCCCGATAGGGCAAAGCTTTTATTTTTTTCCTTTAGAATCTTTGACATCTGTTTTAAAACGCAGATATCACTAGAAGAAATGACACTTTATTATAAAATCCTAGTAAAATTTAAACTTACATAAAACCTTTATACTGAGCAAATTTCAGTAGGAAAGGGCTTGGAAGTAAGGCTCTGAATGTTTTAAAGGGGGACAGTGCTAAGAAATGATTAGAAACAAGAGCCTGGAGGGGTCCTGCCATTTTTACTGTTTTGCTTAAGGCTGACCTAAAATATGCATAGTCTTACTTCTTACCCTGTGAGCTTATCCTTAATGTCTTTTCCACCTAGTTTAGGGGTATTTTGACTTTGTGTTTGATAAAATTTTACAGTACAGCTTTAGACATCTTTATTGTAACTTTTTTTTGAAATGGAGTCTCCCTCTGTTGCCCAGGTTGGAGTGCAGTGGCATGATCATGGCTCGCTGCAGCGAGGTCTGAGGTCTCAACCTCCCAGACACAAGTGATCCTCCCACCTCAGCCTCCTCCTCCTGAGTAGCTGAGACCACTGGCATGTGTCACGACATATCGCTAATTTTTTTCAATTTTTTTTTGTAAAGATGGGGTCTCCCTATGTTGCCCAGGCTGGCCTTGAACGCCTGAGCTCAAGTGATCCTCCCATCTCTACCTTCCAAAATGCTGGGATTACAGGTGTGAGCCACTGCACTGAGCTTTATTGTAATTTCAAGGGCTCTATGAATTTCCAGTTTTTAAAATTCATCTTGCTTGCAGAATTTGTCTTTCATTAAAAAAAAAACTGCTAATTTGTTATATTTATAGCTGCTGTAATAGTTCTGTATGATTTACTACATTTTCCTGAATTTAGATTGGTGGATATAATTTAGCTGCTTTTAATATTATATGAGGGTAAATTCAGATTTCTTTGGATCTATTCCTTTTAGATGGGAATCTTTGTAGTTGTTCTGCTTTACAAAATAAGCCCTGTGTGTGCTCATGCTTTGGTATACTGTTAAATGTATGATACTGTTAAGAAAACACTAATCACTGGAAAGTGACCTTCATTTATTTATTTCATAAATATCATTATACAACTATATAATTACACATAGTAGGGAAGC
This sequence comes from Rhinopithecus bieti, assembly GCF_001698545.2. NCBI lineage: Eukaryota > Metazoa > Chordata > Mammalia > Primates > Cercopithecidae > Rhinopithecus > Rhinopithecus bieti. The sequence goes on along the minus strand of NW_016808868.1, from coordinate 395,893 downwards.
TCCATTTAAAGAGTAGATGACTTACATTGAAATCATTTGACCATTGTAAATTAGTATAAATTACACAGAGATTGTTGTAATGTTCTTTATCATATATAATAGTTATGATTGCTAGAGAGGCACTCATAAATCATTGCTAAAAGGGCTAGCCGCTTTCACGTTTTCAGCAGGTTGAGTTAAGGCAACAAGCCTTGCCAATTTGATTAATCTCTTATGTCCATTAGTTGGTTCGGAAGTTTTTTTGAGTGTAAATTTGTATGTAGACAACAGAGTTTATATACTTTATGACATAAAATTAATCAGATACATCTACATATTTGTAGAATGGGGGGATTCTTAGCTCTATAGAGAATAAGAAATTAATAATGGATGGAAGACTTTTTTTTTAGGATGCCTGGCTACAGGAAGAAATTGTAGTGACAGAAGCCATGTGTAGTGAATTTGAATTAATGTTCCTTAGGGAACTACCAGAGAAATATAATTTACAAGATAATCAAGAATGTAAATAATAGATTCTCTGTGGAGTCGTCTGATCACTGACATATATTCATCTGTACTGAAATGACTTCATGACTACATTCTAACAATTAGAATATCATTAGGGGTGAGATGTACATGTATACCTTCAAGAAAAGCAAAATATGTATTGGTAATAATATAATTTGACAGTCAGCTGTTAAAACGAGTACATTGTATACTTGTTAAACATTAGAAACTGGGCATGGTGGCTCACGCCTGTAATCCCAGCACTTTGGGAGGCCGAGGCAGGCGGATCATGAAGTCAGGAGATCGAGACCATCCTGGCTAACATGGTGAAACCCTGTCTCTACTAAAATACAAAAAAAAAAAAAAAAAAAAAGCCAGGCTGGTGGCGGGGGCCTGTAGTCCCAGCGACTCCAGATGCTGAGGCAGGAGAATGTGAACCCAGGAGGCAGAGCTTGCAGTGAGCTCAGACTGCACCACTGCACTCCAGCCTGGGCAACAGAGCGAGATTCCGTCTCGAATTAAAAAAAAAAAAAAAAAATACACACACACACACATTAGAGTAACTTACCTTGGAACATTGGAACAGTAATTCTGAGGGAACCTTGATCATTTATGAGAATGATCTCCCCTACATTAATACTGTGTCAAAACTAACATTATTGTATACCTCAAAAAGTATTGGCATAGATGTTTTTAAATATAAGAAAATTCAAATGCATAATTGATGAGGGCTAAATGGTTCAATTTCCCAACCCCTAACAAAATATGCCCTAACACAGCTCTGCGACTATGAGTGCATTTATTAGAAAACATTTAGTAAAAATAATCTCTAGTTCAAACCCTCAAGCACCAGTTCTTCTTGATAATTCTCATGAACATTTGGAAATACCTTAAAAGAGAATTTAGACTCAAATCAAAAAACTTTATTTCACTTGGTTTCAGGCCAAGATACCTCTTTTAACCATTTCTGGCTTTTAGAATCCTTATCATGACAGCTTGTCCTGTCTCAGAGCTTCAGGAGGAAAAACTAGTCCCTCAAAATCAAGTTTGCTGTTGAGCTTAATAAGAGGTTTATGTATGTCATGTTTGTTTAGGAGAAAAGCACTTGTTCGACTCATTTAATCCTGGCCTGGTGAATTAAGGCCTGAATTAATACTGAGGGAACCTTGACTATACATCTACAAAATCAGTGTGTCCTGGTAGGCTTCTGATTAAGATAACATTAGCTCTTGCTTAAAGGCATCTTTCTCTGCTCCCACCATTTACCCAGTGGTAGATAATATATGGAGTGAAAAATGAAAAAGACATAGCTGAGCTTTAAAGCAAGATGAACATCTCTGTGGACCAGAAATGTGAAAGAAAAAAAAAA
>NW_016808868.1:377053-392908 GCF_001698545.2 Rhinopithecus bieti | reverse complement strand
GGGTGGATCACCTGAGGTCAGGAGTTCAAGACCAGCCAGCCCAACATGGTGAAACCCTGCCTCTACTAAAAATACAAAAATTAGCTGGGTATGGTGGCAGGCACCCCTAATCCCAGCTACTCAGGAGGCTGAGGCAGGAGAGTCGCTTGAACCCGGGAGGAGGTGGTTGCAGTGAGCCGAGATCATGCCACTGCACTCCAGCCTCCGTCTCAAAAAATAAAATAAAATAAAAGATGCTTAAAGGCATAAATAAGGGGTACCATTCACTAAAATAACAAGAAACTATGAAACAGAGATGGATGAAATATAACTATGTCTGAAAAAAAGATACCTTTGCCAAAAAAAACTAGTCATTGAAGTTACTAAACTCAATATACAGGATAAATTCTAGACTTTGCCCTGTCAGAGAAGGCAAGGGAATTAGAAGATGATGCTGAGAATATTACTATGCACAACACTCACAGAAAAAGATAAGAAATATAAATGAGCAATTAGGAGAGATGGAGAATTGACCACAGGCTCTACAGTATACCTTACTGGAATTTAGAGGTTTATTTACGAGTGTATTTGAGAGGTTTCAGAAGAAGAGAATGGAGGAAATGGTAGAGAAGTAATATTTGAAGCTGTAATAGCGAGAATCTTCCAGAATTGAAGAAGGATGTGAGTCTTTAAGGAAATGTGCTCCCAAGAGAAATTTCAAACATCTGAGAAGGAAAGAAAGGCCTGCATTGAGCAATTGATATTCTTTACAGCTCAGCTTTGAGAAGCTTCGGCTGATTAAAATGAGCCTTTTCTGTTTTTCACTGGAAACCACCAAAACAGAAATGTAATGTGTTGTATATACTAAACCATGCCTCTTGAACAAGGGTACTTATAAATAAATCATAAAGGAAGAGCCTTGTGGACAACTAAATCCACAGGATCAAGACACCAAGGAAGATCTCTCTAGAAAAGGCAGTCTCCTGTCAGCATTTTTGTGAAAAATAGGTAGGAAGACAGTAATGGCTTATTGTACTATCCTGAGGTCCATGTCTAAAAACTGTTTTCAAAAGGAACACCATGGATGACCCAATCTGGTAGAAAGAAAATTTGAATAGGATTTTACATAAAAGTGTTGCCAGTTAGAACATTTTGTTGAAGTTTTCTTTTCATGAAGAGGGAAAATAGAAAGTAATTCCTATGGAATGAGACCTTGTGAACATTGGATACTGCTTCAAGTTCACAGAAACACTGAACCGATTGCCAGTTAAGTTGTCAGAAATTAGATTTAATTAATGTGGACAGTTACATACATTGGTGCACACCCAGAGGACCCGTGTGCAGAATCTGACTGAAGGTATACTTACTTTGATGAATCTCTTCTCATCATTGCTTTGTCAGATCAGATTGCTATGAAATAAACTATACAAACAACTACCCTTGAAGACTGATAGCAATAGGATTTCAATCAGTACAGATAGGAGATTCTATTTCTGTAGATGAAAAAGATCATACATTGATTTTCTGCATGACTTTAAATTCCTGGAAACCCTGTAATGTTAGGTACTGGGTAGAATGAAAAAAAAATGAAGCAAAACAAAGAAAAAAACAAGAGTAGATTGGGTTTTATTTCTGCTTCAGTGTGGAGATCCAGCCTTTTGAAACTGAGCATTTTGGAAGACATGCCGTCCCCTGTGGAATGTTCATTCCGAGTATGGGACAACAGAAAATACTTAGGAGACCTGGTCATGAGGTGATCTTGCTTTCTCAAACTGGACAATGGGAAAACTCTTCTTGGCTACTCACTACTTACATTTCATGTCTTTTCTCATTGATATAGATCTCCCACATTTGTGGATAGGAATTTCTCTCACCTGATGAAATATCATCTGTGAACAACAGAAATATGTCATCTTATTTTGGTATTTGTCACAACCAGAAGAAGGATGTCAAGAGTTGTAATCAGTCACTGGGTATCAAATATCAGAAGTGTCCTCAATTGGAATTGTATTCTCAGTAAATCCTAAAGCATTTGGGACCTTCACATGTGCTAATACTATTTATATTTATTTGGACATTAACCAAATATAACCAAAAGAAAGTGGAATAGCCATAGAAACCTTTAAATGGAACAAAATTTATGGCAATAAACATTATTAGGAACAAATAGTATACTACATAGAAACAGTACAAGAACAATCAGGATCTTTTGTGCATCTAACTACATAGGTCCAGAAATATAAAAAGTGAATTATGATAGAATTACAAGGAGAAACTAATGAATCCATAATTATATTTCAACACTCCTCTAACAAAAATTGATAGCTACAAATAATCAAAATTAGTAAAGATATAGACAACTTTAACAACAAAAGCAGCACACTATGTATTTAAAGACTCCGTCTTTCCAATGGAAAATACGCATTGTTTCAAGTACTCAATGAACATTTTTAGAAAGTGACTATGAACTAGGTCACAAAAAGCAGTATTGCTAAATTTCAAAGGATCAGTATCATACAGGTATTCTCTGATTGAAATGCAATTAAATTAGAAATGCACTAAGAAGTGGAAATGGAAATATAACCACTGTGCTCCTAAATGACTATGTGTTAACTTAAAAAACAAAAAAATCACCGTAAGAATTACAAAACATAAGGCACTGAATTGAATCAATTGATGTATATAAAAACGTTTGGTATATAATTAAAGCGGTACCAAGGAAGAAATATATAACCCTACGTGTGTTCATTAAAAATAAAAAATAAGTGACTTATTCAACCTGTAAAGCAAGAGGGAAAAAAAAGAGTGACAAGTAAAACATTATTAATGGACAGAAAATGAGACTACAGTAAGTAAGGAGCTTCACCACATTCTTGGATGTGAAGACTCAATTATTATGAACTTAGTTCTTCCCAGTTTAACCTATGAATTCAGTGTAATTCAAACTCAAAATTTCAACAAGCATTTTCATAAAAATCAGAAAAATAGACACTAAAATCATGGAGAAGATCAAACGGGTCAGAATAGTCAAGACAATTTTGAGGAAAAACAAAGTGGGCTGAGAAGGCCTATCAGACATCAATTGATTTAAAATTGGAGAGTGGGATCTACACAGGGATATACAGATAGAACCACAGACTAGAATAGAGAGCTCAGAGTATTTATGGCCACTTGATGTTTTGCAGAGGCATCGTTAGAAATCAGGGGGAAATAGAGGGACTATACAATGAATGAGATTGGCTTCATAGTTTATCCATGGGGGAAAAGTAAAATTAGATCGCATGTTCACAGCAAGCATCAAAACTGATTCTGGGTAAAGTCCTAAATGTGAAAACCAAATTTTAAACTTTAAAATATAGGTGTAAGAAAAGATTTTCATGAACAAAATATCAAAAGCAGAGAACATAGAGGGATATGTTAAAATGTACATCTTTTATACCATAGGATGCCATAAACAAAGTTAAAGATAAGCTACACTAAGATAAGGGTAGGAGATCATATTTGCCATGCACATAACTAACAGTGGATTAGCATCTAGAACATATCCAAAACTTTAATAAGAATAAGACAATTCAGCAGGAAAATGGGTAAAGGAAGCATGAAAAGCCAGTTAACATGGAAGAAGTTTAACCTCACCAGTAATCAGGGATGTATGTGCAAATTAAAATGCACCCATCAGGTTAGCTAAAACTTAAATGTCTGATAACACCAAGTATTTGATGAGGAGGTGGGCCAAATGGAAAACCTTATTCACTACTGAAAAGACAGTAAATTGGTAAAACCACCGATTTGTCACCCAGAGCAATTCGGTGACACGTAGCAATGTTGAAGATGTTGCTAAGATCCAACCATTCCACATCAAACTATATTCTGTAAAGAATCTCTTAAACAGGTATCCAAGGAGACAGGTATATAAAAGAAGTTCATTGCATCATTGTTTATAACAGTGAAAAGTTATAAACAACCTAAATGTCCATGGACAGGAAAATGTTGGCATATTCAAGCAACAGAATAGTAATACCTTACAGCAGTTCAAATAGCAAACTATTATGTATCGACCTGGAGAAATCTCCAAAATGGTGTTGAAGGCAAAAAGCAACTCTTAGAATGGTATGTATATTCTTAAACATGAAGTTCTTAAATTTAAAGTTTAAGAACGTGCAAAATAATGCCATTAGATTGAATCACATAAAATGGGTGGTTTTGTAGGTGAAAGAAAAATACAGGCAAACATCAGCATCTTTAAGTTCAACCTAGTATTTGTCTATGCATTCATGGTAACACTGGGAATGAAATTCAGTGTGGCATTATCTCCTTGAGGGCAGTGGGGAGGAGAGAATGGTATGGCATTGAGGTGGGCATGTGAGGGAGCTTCTGCTTTGGCTGTTATCCTTTCTTTCTTCAAAACACTTTTGAAGAAAATACGGCAAATGATAAACTTATCAAGGTGAGGTGGTAGGAACATGGGTATATGTACTCCATCCTTATACATTTCTGTTGAAAATATCTGCTAATGTTTAAAGCAAACTAAAGTGTTGTAGAGGTGTAACATTTTTAATCTCATGACATTATAAAGAAATACTTACAAAGTGATTAAATCCTTTACTGCTTACTTATCTGAACATAGCACTCATGAGGCTTTTAGCATAACATAAAAAATTGAAAAGCATGGCTCCCTTCACACATCATTCAAAAGCTTCACATTTTGTTTTGTTCTTTTAGCACTGGTAAGATTGTCATCATTAAAACCATTCATTAGTGCCTCTCTTTTGCTTGCTGTTCTTTGGTGGCAGTCAGATGCATCTATCTACCATGGTATATAAAATTTGGTGATGATATTCAAATTACTTTTTTTCTTCTTTTCTTTTCTTTTTCTTTTTTTTCTTTTGACTTCTTTGATGCCAATAGGAATCTGCAAGCAGAATATGACCGTCTAAAGCAGCAGCACGAACATAAAGGCCTGTCCCCACTGCCGTCCCCTCCTGAAATGATGCCCACCTCTCCCCAGAGTCCCCGGGATGCTGAGCTCATTGCTGAGGCCAAGCTACTGCGTCAACACAAAGGTCGCCTGGAAGCCAGGATGCAAATCCTGGAAGACCACAATAAACAGCTGGAGTCACAGTTACATAGGCTAAGGCAGCTGCTGGAGCAAGTGAGGAGAGAGATGGGATTTTTACAAACATTCATTTTCCCTCTTAAAACTAAACCGCAGAGAGCACTTTTTATAGGTGTAACAAGCGTCAGTTCTTAAGTGCTTGGTATGTGCCTGGCAAAGTGATAGGTATCAAAGGATAGAAGTAGAGGAGATAGAAAAACTAGTGTGTCTTTTTTGTGTTTGTTCAATATTGTTTCCTACCAAAGTGGTTTTTTCTTGACCAATTTGAAATACATCTTGGGGAGAAAAACGCCAAAAGGTTTCCACTAGTTCTCTAAAAGTGAATATTTCACTTCTTGAAATGGAACTATTTCATTTGCAATTAGTTATATATTCTGGTATACCTTTGTGTTTTTTTCTCCTAATCCCTAATATTTAGTTCTTTAAGCCTCCATTGAAAACCTAGCAAGATACTGCATCGCCAGAAGACCTACCTGGACACAGTTCTGGCTTTCTGGGAATTTTACATTTTGAATTATGTTCTATCTTGTTACTTAATACTTCACAAAGATATGAATTTTCCACTACAGTTTTGAGTTCTCACATAGTGTCATCATTCTCACATGACCTTCTAAATCTTCCAGTTATTTAATGTAATGATTTATAGTCTCATTCCAGTGTAGCTCTAATTTTTTCTCAAATTTATAAGGGAGCACAGTTCAGATACAAAGACAGTATCCATGGATTGTATCAACAGTGAAATATCCCAAATTAATCTTTGGGAGGGCTTCTAAAGTAGGAAGGGTCAAAATTTATGAGTCCTGAGTGTCTTTAATATTTTCATGTTTATACATTTCTATGTTTATTATTAAAAGTAATTATGTTTTCTTTTGGATGACTTAGCCCCAGGCAGAGGCCAAAGTGAATGGCACAACGGTGTCCTCTCCTTCTACCTCTCTACAGAGGTCCGACAGCAGTCAGCCTATGCTGCTCCGAGTGGTTGGCAGTCAAACTTCGGACTCCATGGGTAAGTGTCCTAGCTACTCTCAGATTTTGTTATCTGAAGAAAGGTAGAGTCACATTATAGTAACAGAAATGTTTGGCCATAGGTGTTTGACTCATTTCGGTATCAGGGAGCCACTGAAAATCATATACCAGGTGAAAAAAATCTAAAAAGAAAATTCTAAAAAGATGTATTCTGGCAGCTCTATCTGGCCCACAGAAAACTAGTATAGGTGAGAAGACCAGTTAGGAGGCAGTTGCCAAGGCCAAGATTCGCGACTAACTTGGTCCTCTCAATCTTACCTCATAGAATAGAAAAGACCTGTGACTCATTGATTCTGTACACTTACAGCTCTATTGCCTGATATGATGGTGTGTTCAGGAATTCATTTCATACTTGAGCTCCTCCGTGAGGGTAGAATAAAGAGAGGCAAAGTGCCTTAACCAAAATGGATAGGACAGAAAGGAAAAGTCAAGGGTGTGGGTGAGTTTTATGGTGAAAAATTTGGAGATCACAGTCAGGAAAATTCAAAAGTTGGATATCATGGAAGTAAAATACTTTCAAGCAATTTATACATCTAAGATGGTGCCTCCCAGTGAGCTGCTGAAGATTTTACTTGAAGATCACTGAGGGGTAAGAGTGCAGTTCATGGAATTGATGAGACCAACGTTGCAGAGCTTATCAGCAGAGGGGTGAGGTCCTTATCGTGACGACAGTGGTAGATCAGGATGGAAAAGATGTTGAAGAAGATGGATGAGGGCTCTGAGGAGGTGAGCATTTCTGAGGAAAGAGACAGGGTGGCTGAAATAAATGTGATGAAGTTCAAGAACCTGGAGCAGTGGGAAGAGGCACATCCTCCTCTGGAGAAGCCAAACCTTGTAGGAAAGCCAGGTTTTGATTTTTTTGAGAAGGAAAAGGATATGTTTGAGGTTGTTTTCCTGAATTTACTACAGCTCCATGATTTAAGGCAACCTCTGTGTCACATTCTCCACCTGAGATCTGACTATAGCTAATAAACTGTTGGGATTGTAAATGGTAGCACACTACATGAAAAACTATTGTATGCATTTGCAAAGTCGGTAAATTCTGAAAACAACCGAGCTTTAGTATCTCTTGCTTTTTTTCTACTTCAGGATTTTCCCCATTTTAAGTAAAGCATATGAAACTAAGTCAGATATTTTAGTGGTGAGATTCAGAGCCCTGGGTGCTTAGAAGCATTGATTATTTAGGTTGTTAACAATGGGGATTAGGCAGCATACCTGTTAAAGCACCCAAATTAAAATGCACATTAGGATGTAGACCTGATGATCTGTGGAGCTAAAAAGATCATGATAGAACTGGATACCAGGACAAAAGTGCTATATTCCAATGGCTGAGTTAAGCTAAGAGATAACTTGCTGGTATAAAATGGATAAGCTGTGTGGTTAAATTTGTCCTCTAAAAGAAAAGACTGAATTCAAAGGTACTTTTTCTTGAACTGTGTATTAGTCTGTTTTCACATGGCTATAAAGAACTACCTGAGACTGGGTAATTTATGAAGAAAAGAGGTTTATTGCCTCAATTCCACATGGCTGGGGAGGCCTCAGGAAACTTACACTCATGGGGGAAGGGGAAGGGGAAGCAAGGCCTGTGCTACATAGCGGCAGGAGAGAGACAACAAGGGGGGAACTGCCACACTTTTAAACCATCAGATCTTACACGAACTCACTATCATGAGAACAGCATGGGGGAAACCGCCCCCATGATCCAATCACCTCCCACCAGATCCCTCCCACAGCACATAGGGAGTACAATTCAACATGAGATTTGGGTGGGGACACAGAACCAAACCATATCAAACTGCATAAGCTAACTTCATTTAAAAAGGAAAAAAACCTTACCGTCTTCCTGAAGGATGCACACAGGTGTTTAAATAAATGCAGTGTGTATCCTCGTGCTTTGAAGGTTTGAGATATAAGGCTGGGATTTGCTGAACCACATTCTGGATAGAGCTGCATTCTTTAAATATACAACCCCGACGATTGATTTTCTTTTAAGTGAAACATGAGACAAGTCATACTAGGTGATGTGTCTAAAGAGTCAATATATTTCCTCAAGCCATGAAATACTTATCACTGAGTCTCTATGTACCATTTGTGTTCTGTACAGTTCTTACTGAGACAATGTGCTAATGAAACTTACATTCTATTGAAGGAAGCAAATACAGAACAAAATGGAAATTAACAATGTTTATCCTCTATTGGCTCTCATGGGCTCCATACACAAATCTATGATGTCCGAACAACTCCTTATCTCTGATGACTCCTAACTTTCCACCAGATTACTGTTTTGTGAAGTATTTTATATTTTGTTTATTTAAAAGTAAACTGTTCCTTTGCTTTTAAAAAATAAAATTTATCATGTACATTTGAGGTTTGTGACATAATGGCTCCCTAGCTTTTTATTTAGAACAATTTCAGACTTATGGCAAAATTGCAATTAATTCAACAGTTTGCCACATTTGCTTTATATCTATTTATGTACTTTTACATTCATGTGTTGTTAAATGGATTGCATATATGTATTTAGATTAACATGTATATCTGTATTTTAACGTATCTATATACTGAATGTGCTTATATTTTATGTGCATATTTAATCATATTCATGTGTGTATATAGTTTGTTGATTTTTTTTCACTGATCCACTCAGTGGTTATGTTTCATACATAACACTTCACCCCGAAACACTTGAACATGTGTCTTCTAAAATGAAAGATATTCTTACATAAGCACAGTTATCATGCTCAAAAAAGAACAATACTGTTATCTAATGTAGAACTTAAATTCAAATACCTCCAATTATGCCTATTAATATTCTTTATAGCAATATTTTTCATTCAGGATCAATGAAGGCGCAGCTTTGCATTTTGTTATGTCCGTGTAGTCTCCTTTAATCTGAAGCACTTTCCCAGCCTCTTTAAATCTTTCATGACATTGATATATTAGAAGAGGTCGGGCTAGATGTTTTGTAGGATGTCCCCCAATTTGAATTTGTCTGCTTGTATCCAAGTGATTGGGTTCAGGTTAAATGTTTTATGCCAGATTACCATATAGGTAAGGTATCCTCAGTATATCACATCAAGGTTTTCCTCAAGATTCTCCATCCCCTTCACCCTTCTTCACTCTCCCTGGGCACTCCTTCCATTCTTTGGCTTCTGCTATGTTGACAACTCTTAAGTCAAGATTTCCAGCCCAGACCTCACACCTGAGCATCTTCTGGATAGAATTATAAATAAAAATAGAGCCCAATCTGAAATCATGATCAACCTTTGGAACATCTCTTCCAATTTCCCAATCTATAAAAAGTCATTTTCTACATATTCTTCCTTTACCTGCCTTCCTTAGCTATGTTCCACCACCATCAATCCAGTCACCAAGGTCAGTCTGTTTTGCTACTTATAAAAAAGAGCAAAATTTTTCAATTCAGCTACTTCTACTCAAATTTAGTCCTCATCATGTATTACCTGAACAGACAATATGAATACTTTCCTAATTGGTTCCTCTGCCTTTGGTCTCTCTCCCTTTCTAAGCTATCTTCCGGATACTTCAGTTCCTCTTCTGCCATTCAAATGATATCATATTATTCCCCTCCGTAAGCATTTTATGCCTTCTGTTTGACAACAGAATAAATAAATGTGCTCTTTGGCCTTGAGTACATTATGTTCTTTACCTGAAATATAGCATCCTTTCTTTTCACTCAGTGAGTTTTCTTTTGGAACTTAATCATGCATTATATCGTTCTGGTGTTGTTGGTGGTGGTGTTGTTGCTGTTTCTTTTGTGTGAGACGAAGTCTCGCTTTATTGCCCAGGCTGGAGTGCAGCAGCACGATCTCGGCTTACTGCAACCTCCACCTCCTGAGTTCAAGCAATTCTCCTGCCTCACCCTCCCGAGTAGCTGGGATTACAAGCCTGCCGCCATGCCTGGCTAATTTTTCTTGTATTTTTAGTAGAGATAGGGTTTCACCATGTTGGCCAGGCTGTTCTTGAACTCCTGACCTCAAGCAATCCAACCGCCTCAGCCTCCCAAAGTGCTGGGATTACAGGCGTGAGCCACCACACCCGGCCATGTTTTCAGGCAGTTACTAGTACTTCTTTCTTCTGCCTACAACTCCCTAGAACTTAAGCTCCTTAAGGACAGGATATAAGTCTTGCTCATTGTCATTACTATGTGAGAACACTCTGTGCGACAATCAGTAAAGTGCTTATTGAGTTAATTTTTTGGAAATCAAACACAATACATTCTTGTGTACACATGGAACAGCCCACACTTTTAAGATATTTAGCTTTCACCAGCATTCAAAACTGATCAGCTGGTAATCAGCACCAACATTGTACACCATAATATATTAAAGATGTTACACACAGAATTTATGTGTGAAATTGAAAGCATCTGTCCTATATCATGAGGAAAAAAATTAATTGAAGCCAAATGTTGGGTATTGGATAAATCATTGTGCTTTTTCTTCTAAAAAATACTGGAGAAAGGCAGGAAATACACAAGTAGTAAGATAATAACACATCAAGTTGGAAACTGGTTAAAATCCAAAGAAAAATGTTGGTGGGCGTATTTGCTCATACACAGTCCCCTTTATAAGAAAAAATAATTTCTTGTACACAGCTCCTTTTTTAAAAGAAAATAATTTATTTAGATTCAGACAGACTCACAGGAGTGATTCTTCTGTCTATTCTGCATAGGCTGCATAGGTTCTGGCTAAAATCACTTTTTAAGTAAATAGAACCATTATCAGCATTTGAGTCAAAGAAAGGGAAGTGAGTCAGATGGCATATCATCCTTTCAAGAAAGGGATCTGAAACCATCGTTATGTTTCAGAAGACTGAAGAATATCTTGCCATGGCAAAGCATTCCTTTTCTTTTTTCTCAGATTAAATTCAGTCATCCGACTTATTTTTTCTTCATTTCAACAGTGATTAAAGGAGACTATCATATTGTGCTGTATCACGGTACTGTTTAACTTTGACTATGTCTTTCCTTATTGTAAAAAATGTTTCAGTGATTTATTTGGACCACAATCAGACAAGCCAAGAAGACTAACTAGCTAATAATCCAAAAAACATTATTTTTCTTTTTATTATTTCAATAGTTTTCAGGGAATAGGTAGTGTTTGGTTACATGAATAAGTTGTTCGGTGGTGATTTCTGACATTTTGGTGCACCCATCACCTGAGCAGTGTACACTGTACCCAACGTGCAGCCTTTTATCCTTCACCGCACTCCCACCCTTCCCCCCGAGTCCCCAGAGTCCACTGTATCATTCTTATGCCTTTGTATCTGCATAGCTTAACTCCCACTTATAAGTGAGAACATACAATGTTTGGTTGTCTATTCCTGAGCTACTTTACTTAGAATAATGGTCTCCAACTCCATCCAGGTTGCTATGAATGCCATTATTTCATTCCTTTTGTGGCTGAGTAGTATTCTATGGTGTGATATATATATATATATATATATATATAACATAACATATATATACACACACACACACATGTATAGTACCTGCATTTTCTTTATCCACTCGTTGGTTGATGGGCCATTAAGCTGGTTCCATATTCTGCAATTATGCATTGCGCTGCTATCAATCTTGGTATGCAAAGTATATTTTTTCACATAAGGACTTTCGCCTTTCCTTTGGGTATGATAACCCAGTAATGGGACTGCTGGATCAAATGGTAGTTCTACATTTTAGCCCTTTAAAGGAGCCTCCATAGTGTTTTCCATAGTGGTTGTCCTAGTTTACATTCCCACCAGCAGTGGAAAAGTGTTCTGTTTTCACTACATCCACACTGACATCTATTATTTATGTGTGTTTGTGGAAATCACCTTGGAGTAGAGTCAAAGTTTAAGTGTTTTTAAAAAAAAAAGAAAAAAATGCCCACCCCATTGACCACAAAAAAAAAACTTGTTTGCAGTGAGGTCACATGGATGGCCTGAAATCTACACAGAGGAAACAAAAACACCATTTCAGATCTCTCCCCATTAACCCTAAAATAATATATTTCTCTTCATTGTTTCTGTTTACACTTTAGGAGTGGGAGGGCCTTAGACAAGCACCTGTCTGAAGGGTATGAAGGACTGCCTGGCATCATAATCACCTGGAGGGATTATAACAAAATGAGTATTTCAACAGGCCCAAGGCCATTCCTATGGAACCAGAATTCTTGGTGCTGGTGGGTGGGTGGGGGTGTCAGTTTGGGGAACTTATATCTACATTTTCCACAATTTTTTTAAATATTTAATTTATTTTTTAAAAGCAATAATAAATCGTGGTTAATGCATATTGCATATCATATGAATAAAATATCTCAACAAATAATGTATTTTAAGTCTTCTAGCAGCCACATTTTAAAAAGTGGCTATTTTACATTTTGACTATCATTTTAATCATTTTACATAGTGGTGTCCACTTTTACATTTTTGGCAAATCTGTTTAAATATCTTATAATATTAATATTAACAGAGGACAGCTGGGCTCTTTTCTGCTTCTGCATTGCATCTGTTATGTTGTTTTTGTCCAGTCTGACCTCATAAGAGATATGTAGTTGAAAAAAAAGTGGGGGATATTTTAATAAGCATTTTCAGATGCATTTGGGGAAATTTTTTTCTTTGCAATTTCACCAAAACTATATAAATAAGCAATTTCTTAAAGGATAATACAATGTGAAATTTGAAATCATATAAATTGATTATATCATTGCCTATATCATTATTATATGGTTACATTAAAATATCTACCTGGAAAAAAAAAGAATTATCATCAACTAAGTTTAAAATCCCCCAAACACTAGCAATATGCTATTTGAGCAGGCAGTGAATCCATGAATTAGGGATAAGGGCTGTGCAAGTCTCTAATGTGAAATTGGAACTCAATAAGTATTTTCTTGTTGAATAAGTGAAAAAAAATGAAAAGGTGTTTTGTTTTGTTTTGATGATGAGGAGCTTGTGATGACAGGTATTATTGTTAGAGTCAGAAATATTTGGGGGTTGCCAATTTATGGTTTGGCTCTGTGTTCCCACCCAAATCTCATCTCGAATTGTAATCCCCACGCGTCAGGGGAGGGACCTGGTGGGAGGTGATTGTATCATGAAGAAGTTTTCCTCCATGCTATTCTCGTGATAGTGAGTGAGTTCTCAGGAGAGCTGATGGTTTCAAAAGTGTGTGACACTTTTCTCTCTCTCTCTCTCTCTCTCTCTCTCTCTCTCTCTCCTGCTGCCATATAAGAGGTGCCTTGCTTCCCCTTTGCCTTCCACCATGATTGTAAGCTTATAATCATGAGGCCTCCTGCGACCTCCCCAGCCATCTGGAACTGAGAGTCAATTAAACCTCTTTCCTTTATAAATTACCCAGTCTCAGGTAGTATCTCTATAGCAGTGTGAAAATGGATTAATACTACACCTATTATGTTGTAGCTACATAGTGTATTATTAGACAAACCATAAATATTGTATCTGGCTTGTTTGATGCCCATAATAGTGTATCAGTCAGCTGTTGCTGCATAACAAATAACCACAAAATTCTCAAGTTGCATATTTCTTGTTCATGCATCTGTTGTTTGACTGAACTTTTGCTGGCACTCAGCTGGACTTGACACCAAGTTGTGGTCTGGGTTCAGATCTGTTCAACATGTCTGTCATCCTTGTTGGGCCAGCAAGCTACCTGGGCCATATGCTCCTTGTGCACATAAGCACAAGAGGGCAACCCCAACCATGCAAAGACATTCTAAGCCTCTACTTTTGTCATGCCTGGTTACATTCCATTTTCCAAAGCAGGTTATGTGGCCACATCCAAATTCCCAGGCCAGGGAAGAACTGTTTTCCCAGCTCTTGTTCACTCTGCTTTATCTACATTGGATTTCTTGGTGTACTTGAGCAAGCCAGTCACACTCCCCTCTCAGAGTCTTTACATTTGCCAGTCCTTCTGTGTGGAGCACTTTTCCCTCAAATACTTGTGCAACTCATACCCTCCAGTTCTTAAAGTTTTGCTCAACTGCATCTCATCAATGAGGACTTCCAAGACTCCACTTTCTGATGACTCTCATTGTCCCTTGCTAGCCCTCTCCTCAGAGTATTCATCACCACTCAACATACCTATATAGTTTACTTATTTACTTGTTAAGCCTGTGTGCCTCCATAAGAATGCGAGTTTCACAGAGAGAGTGTCTGGGTGGGGTTTGTTTGCTTATTGATATATCGTCAGTGAACAATAGTTGGATTTTAATAAATATTTGAATAAATAAATTTTACTGTTTTTTAAACTTTTGTGGTTTTAAAAGGCATTTTAAAATCTGGGTTAGTATCAGATATTACAATGGTATTACTTTAACTTCAGGTTTCATTTAGCTGTTTTAACTTTTACAATATATTCTGACACAGAAAATATTAGGCATTAAGCATTTTTCTTTTTTTTGACAGATAGTTTCTTTATTCATCCTCCTCCTCCTTCTCCTCTTCTTCCTCCTCCTCTTCATCTTCCTCTTCAACCTTTTTCCAGGCAACTTTAGCAGGACCCTTTGCACCATCAAACTTTCCTTTCGACTTATAGTCAGCAACATCCTTCTCATACTTTTCCTTCAGCTTTGCTGCCTTAGTGATGTAAGGCTGCTTTTCACTGTCATTTAAATTATTCCACATCTCACCCAGCTTTTTTGCCACATCTCCAATAGAGATGCCAGGGTTTGTGGATTTGATCTTGGGGTGGAATTCTGAACAGAACAGGAAGAATCCAGATGGTGGCCTTTTGGGAGCATTAGGATCCTTCTTCTTCTTGCCTCCCTTAGCTGGTCCATAATCCTTCATTTCCCGATCATAGTGCACTTTATCTGCCTTTGCTATTTCATCAAATTTAGATTTCTCTTTCCTGGACATTGTCTTCCACCTCTCAGAGCACTTCTTGGAAAATTCTGCAAAATCTGGGTTTTTCTTCTTATGTTCTTCTCTGCACATCTGCACAAAGAAGGCATAAGCAGACATCTTGCCCTTTGGTTTCTTGGGGTCACCTTTAGCCATCCTGACTGTATTGTTCACTAGTCTCGCATTAAGCATTTTTCAATGAGTTGATTCACTTCTACCCATGCACATATGTGATGTCTGATTTCGATTCTTAAAAAGAGATGAGCCTGGGTGTGGTGGCTCATGCCTGTAATCCCAGCACTTTGGGAGGCCGAGGCCAGCAGATCACGAGGTCAGGAAATCAAGACTCTCCTGGCTGATATGGTGAAATCCTATCTCTACTAAAATATGCAAAAAATTAGCCGGGCATGGTGGCACGTGCCTATAGTCCCAGCTACTCAGGAGGCTGAGGCAAGAGAATCGCTTGAACCCGGGAGGCAGAGGTTGCAGCTAGCTGAGATTCCACCACTGCACTCCAGCCTGGGCGACAGAGCACGACTCCATCTCAAAAACAAAAACAAAAACAAACAATGAGTTAAAACCATCTTGAGAAATCGTGAAAATATTGAGAAAAGAAGAAAACAAGATTATATTCTACTTGTTTTTATACTACCTAGAATGTAATAGGCACTCAAAAAATGTCTGAATGGATGCAATTATCACTGCTATAAAAGTTTTCCATTAAAGCAAATAAGCCAATTTTACATTTGTATTATACTTGGACCCTCATATTAAAGACTCACAGAGTTTTATCTGGAAAGATAAACTTGGCTGACATCATTAGGTTTATACTTTGTAATTTGATCTTTGAAATAATTCAGGAACAGGAATGC
>NW_016808868.1:367755-375936 GCF_001698545.2 Rhinopithecus bieti | reverse complement strand
GGGCTGATTTTGGCAGCGTTCCTAGGGGCAGGGACGGAAGGGGTGGGGGCCAGCCCTCGGCCCTGTGTCCCTCCCCTCCTCCCCTCAGCGCCACAGCATTTCGGTGTCATCCCCTTCCCTGCACGCGTCCTCATGAAAACCAAGTGCGGCTGGAGGGAGATGCCTGCACCCACTCCCGTGACCTTCCCGGCCAGCCTGGCTGCAGCGGCCTCTCCGCAGGCATCTTTCTGGTGCTGCCTCCTTGCCCCTCCCATCACCTGACGCTCATGCTCCTGAATCTTCACGCGTGTGCTCCGTGCAGCCACCTCACGGGCTCCCTGGGAACGGAGACAGTGTCTCACGTCAGTCAGAATGCTCTTCTCTGTCCACTGAATAGTCCAACACAGAATCATTCCTCTGTGATTTTTTTTTAATTTTTTTTATTTTTTTTTTGAGACGGAGTCTCGCTCTGTCGCCCAGGCTGGAGTGCAGTGGCCGGATCTCAGCTCACTGCAAGCTCCGCCTCCCGGGTTCACGCCATTCTCCTGCCTCAGCCTCCCGAGTAGCTGGGACTACAGGCGCCCGCCAGGTCGCCCGGCTAGTTTTTTGTATTTTTAGTAGAGACGGGGTTTCACCATGTTAGTCAGGATGGTCTTGATCTCCTGACCTCGTGATCCGCCCGTCTCGGCCTCCCAAAGTGCTGGGATTACAGGCTTGAGCCACCGCGCCCGGCCAATACTTATTTTATTACATAGAACAAAGTTTCACATTTGTTAATGGGGCACAAAAGAGAGTTTGTCAGTTTTACCTTTTTCCATTGACTTTTTTTTTTATTTTTTGTTTGTTTGTTTGTTTGTTTGTTTTAAATAGAGACAGAGTCTCACTGTGTTGCCCAGGCTGCTCTCAAATTCCTGACATCAAACAGTTCTCCCACCTCGGCTTCCCAAGGAGCTGGGATTACTGGCATGAGCGACCACATCCGGCCTGTTTTTTACTGAAGTATAATATTTGTACATATTTAGGGAGTACATGCGATATTTTGTTGCATACACAGAATGTTTAATGATCAAGTCAGGGTATGTAGAGTATTCATTATCTCATGTATTTATCATTTCTATGTGCGAGGCACATTTCAAGTAATTCTTCTAGTCAGCTTTTAAAAAGATACACAGTAGGCCGGGCGTGGTGGCTCACGCTTGTAATCCAAGCACTTTTGGGAGTCCGAGGTGGGCGGATCATGAGGTCAGGAGTTCGAAACCAGCCTGGCCAATATGGTGAAACCCTGTCTCTACTAAAATACAAAATTAGCTGGACGTGGTGGCACATGCCTGTAGTCCCAGCTACTCGGGAGGCTGAGGCAGAGGAATCGTTTGAACCTGGGAGGCAGAGGTTGCAGTGAGCCAAGATCGTGCCACTGCACTTCAGCCTGGGCAACAGAGCGAGACTCCATCTCAAAAAAAAAAAAAAAAAAAGAAATACAGTATTTTTTTTTTTCTCCAAGGGTAATGATATAGATAAACTACTGTATGGAATTCGTCCCTTTAAAGAATGATTTCCTAATTACTAAGCTTGAGGAGTTTTTTTTTGTTATTTATGAGCAAGTGAAATGAATTTATAATGGTGTTAAAATGTAATTATGACCCTTTTCTTTAATATGTTTTGTATAAATGTAATTTTCCATTATTTGTTTTTGCTTTTATTAAGGTGAGGAAGATGTTCTCAGTCCTCCCCAGGACACAAGCACAGGGTTGGAGGAGGTGATGGAGCAACTCAACAACTCCTTCCCTAGTTCAAGAGGTAAGCTCCAATACCTAGAGGGGACTCAGATTTGCTGGGATCAGGCCACTCGCTTCCCTACCCAACTGGTGTGTGTATTTCCATCTGGAAGCCAACATGCGGTATCAGAATGGCAATTTGGGTCCATGGTGAAAAGATTTGATTTGTAAGTGTGAATTTCTGGTGTAGAGTATTCTGAATTCAAATATCTGTGAAGTCAACATGTTTCCAGAAATAAGAATACCACCTTCTATTTGTCAAGTATTTTACTTGCTTCACACATTAGTCTGAAGAGTTAATTATGAGGTGCACTTTACTGAAGAACAATTATTATGTGACTTTTACAGATGAGGAAATTAATGCCCTGATAGTGCCTTTACCAGGGACTTATGGCTACTACGTGCTACAGCAAGGCCTAGAACATGCCTACTGATCAGTGGTGGTAGAGATTCTGACTTGCAATCTGATGCCCTTTATATTTAAAAATTGTATCTTACTCCATCATTTAAATATAGGGACAACTAAATCTTCATAGAGTAGTTGGTTATTATTTTTTACTTCAAGAGAGGGAATACAGGCTTAGCAAAGAAAGACATTAATATTTTCCTTTTCTTCATCACTTTGGCCTTGCGTATTTTGTTCCCATACAAAACAGCATTTTACTACACAGAATTTTCCCACTGGCTTGCATGAGCTTCAGATGTCTTGCTTCATCCAAGATGATATTTTGCTACTACTGTTCGTTTCTGGGGGCATTTATTTGGTTTATTGCCCTCACATAAAACAAAGTCACTGTCTCGCCTTCCTTCAACGAATAAAAAGGATGGTGGCAGTCGCCTGTGATCAAATAGAAGGAAAGCCTAGAGAAACAAAAGGGAGAAAACACAGGCTTTGTGGCCAGTGATTGGCACCTCTAATGGGCAGCCTGGGAGGGACAGGCAGCAGGAAATCTGGGCTGTTTGTTCCTCTCCATAAGGGCAATGAGGAGGGTGTATTGAGTAGTGTGTTTTCCTATCTTTTGTTCAGTGTCAGTTAACAATGGCCATTTCCTAGCTATTTGATGTGCAAGTAAACGTTGTGCAGTGCACATTAAAAGCAATAATGTTCTGGTAAAGCGTTGCTAAGGAACCGTCAGGGGAAGCTAATTTTAAATGTCTGCACCAGCCATCTTTTCACTGCTGAGCGCCACTGATGTGTTGATTTTAACAGATAAAAATCTTATCTGTCTTCCACCCACCTCCACATCCCCCACCACCACCCGCATCCCCATCCTGACTATCTTAGGTATCTCCTCCTTCTAGATGTCATAATTCATAATGAGAAGATCATACACAGGCTTGACAGAATCAAGTGCTTTCACCTTTCTCCTCATTACTGTGTCCTGCCCGCTTTTACTAGCACCTACTACGTACCAGTGGAGGTAGTAGGGATAAAAAGAAGAAATGACAAGTTCCTTGCCTTCAAGGTACTTACAGTCAATTGCGGATACAGAATTCCAAAGAAATTCAAATCACAATACAATCATTGATTACTGTATGATCCTGGCCCCTTGAACTGGTAGCTTGTTTACCTGCTTTGGAAAGTTGGTGGCTGCCCTGTTGGCACCCTGGGCATTTCTTCCACATCTAAACAAGAGGTCAGCAGAGACGAAGTTACAGCAAGGCTCATGACTCTGCTTCTTCATAGGCAGCCTTGACTTCCTAGACTCCTTTTTGTACCTGAGTCTCTGGTCCACCCTAATTAGCTGTAAGGTGAAATCCTTTGCACCATCTCCCTGCGTCCCACTTTTAGAGTCCTTAAAGCTAGATACCACATGGGTGTAGAAGAAGCTTCCTGGAAGACTAGAAGTATACTTCCTCTGATAAGGTATTTAGCAGTCAGTATCTCTGATGTTGATTTACTTACTTGTATGGAAACTTGGGAAACTCAATTCAGGCCACCTGGATAGTGTTTACTAAATTAGTGCTTACGGAAGAATTTCAGGCCTTAAGTGCTGATTTAAGTTCTCAAATGTGAGATAAGGAGGCCTTGTCCAATACCAATTCCATTAACTTAGGTTTCTGCTTATTCAGTGGTACCTTGTGGCCTGAGAGAATTAATTCACATTCTTAAAAAACAAAACAATTAAATAAACAAAAAACACAACGAGAGAGTAGCTAAGGTGTTGGAAAATCTGGCCGATCATTCTGTAATACTGTGATCTTGGCATTTCCTCATGTTTTGCTACTTTGAGCTAACTTAGCCTTTCTTACAGGCCTTTTCTCCCCAAATTCAAGTGGACAAGTTTCATTATTGTAAAATTAGGCTAATTATTGATGCACTCAAAAAAGTGGTTTTGGATGCTTTATTTCCAACTGAAAGCTTTTTTTTTTAAATTTTGAAAACAGCAGATGTGTGTGTATGTGTATACACACACACATATATAGTCAAGTTTGGCAGGAACATCTTACCAGTTGGTAGATGTGTTCGGCTGATATTAAGCAGAAAATCTTGAGAATCTTAACATCTTGGGATTACAAAGTCTCTCAAATGGAAGAGCCTTGAAAGGTCATTTTAACGTTTTTGACATCCAGGACAGCGACTTTTGACTCTGTTTTGATGGTTATCCATATCAGAGAAACATTTTACATCACAAACTGGGGTAAAGATACAAATTATACATGTGTTTATGTACACACATGTATATATACACCCACCATATGTACACATACACACGTTTACAGTCACATATGCATACAAAGATCAGAAACAAAAGTTTCATCAAGTGATGCCTTCCATACTACATACAATGCATGCTGTTTTTCCGTTTTATTTATTTAAAAACAAAATGTTGGTTGCAACCCACTAAATGGATTTTCTGAACCAGTGGTTTAAAATACTGATCTATCCGATCTCAGTTTTCTTGCCTAGGTGAATTATCTTTCAAAAAAATTTAAATTTTAAGATTTTGCCATGGAAGTTTCTGCCAAGACATTGCTAATGTCTCAGAGACCTTTATAGTTTTATTCTAACACTACCATCCATGCTCTCATTGTTGTGTTACAAAAAACAAAGTTCATGGTTGCCACAGCTGTTTTGGACAGCTGTTTGAGTAACTCAAAAGAGATGTGAGAGCCAGAGGTCTGACATTTAGTGGAAATGTGCTATTAAATACCACCTCATGGTTTACTTAACCCTGCTAGATAATTGCCCACAGAGGAAAAGCCATTTTTTAAAAAAACTTAAGCTTTTCATAAATATAAAGTATATAGATAGGTAAGCTATTGTGTACCTCAAATTTACAACTTTTCTGTTGCCCCTTGTCACAGAGTTGGACATGAAGGTGTCAGCTAACCTTTATCTTTTATTTTCACAAAGAGTACCCGGAAGCCAGGAAAAGTCAAGTGCCTTGTTTATGGCCATTCAGCAAGTTAAGTTAGGCTTCTAATCGTATCTTAATGGCTTTGCTAAACTGTTATCAAAATTAATAAAGGAGTTGCATGCTTCTCCGTTTAGTGATCAAACGATGGCCAACACTAACTATCCTGCATAATAGGCAATACAAGCAGCAGTATATTCAAGATATGAATGTGTGAACATGTAGCTTTGTGATGATATCTTTATGGTTGGTCTCTAGATGATATACTTAGTTGTTCACAAACACTTGGGTGATTTGAGTGGCTCAGTGTAACACTGAATATTAGCCAATTTCTCTCTAATCTATCTATCTCTAATCTCTTCCTTTGTAAGTATATGTGTAGAAGTTGAATTCTAGTGTAATAAGTCATTATCTACTATAAGGTACTTTCTAAAGCTCTGCCATTCTATAGGAAAACTACATGGGTAGAATAAACAAATGTAATTTAAAAAATAACCCCATTAAGTGATTTGTCCATAAGTCCCTGATCATTTAGCAGACTAACAAAGATATTTTTTTTTGTATGTGCACTGATGAAAGAAATGCTCTCCTAGTCAGCAGTATGGTATTAGGCTCTCTAAAATGTGGTACCACTTTATATAGATGAATGAATAATAGGAGCCAAGATAATAATCCAGAAAGCAGTTAGCAGTGCTACTATTTCTGCTGCCTATACAATCTCTTGCCTGCTGACCTGTGCCACATTATTTTTATCCCCACCAGCCCATGCCATCCTCTTTTTTTCATACCATCCCCTCTCAAGCCCACATACATTCTATCAAATACCCCTAAATTACCAACCCAACAGCTTTGTAAAACCTGCCATCTTTTAAAATTAAAATCTTATTCTGTGGTTCTTTTATGGAAGAGCAACATAAAGAACAAAGGCAGATAGAAATATCGTGTACCCTTTTTCAGGCACCGTTCTGTTTCCTATATGTTTCCACAAAGGATTAGAGCAGTTATCCCTTTAATCCAGGACTAGCAAACTACATACAGCCCATATGCCAAATCTGGCCCACTATCTGTTTTTATAAATAAAGTTTTATTGGAACATAGTCACACCCATTCATTTACATGTTGCCTGTAGTTGCTTTCTCATTACCAGGACAGAGTAGTTGCAGCAATGTTGAATAGTTGGTACAGAGACTGTGGGCTTGGAAAGTCTAAAATATTTACTCTCTGGCCCTTTATGGGGAAAATTTGCCAGTCCCTGCTTTACACTATTATTTTGTTGTCCATTCTGACTCATTACATGTATAGAGCCACAGGCTTCTGTGCTGATCAGCTTTCAGCTGAACAAGATTATTGAGCTGAAATTGAATTGATTTATACATGTATATTCATATTCACCAAAGAGCCTGCAAGTGTGGCCATTTGAATTTTTTTGACTTGTTAAATAACAGAAATCCTAAAAAGGGACTCATTCTTCCTTAAGTATTTTAAACAGCCAGTGAATTAATATAAAAGAGGCTAGAAGCATGCAGAAACAGTACTGTCCTGCAATTCATCTCTAAAATAATGAATTACAATCAATAATGTCAATTTTATACTGCCCAAGGAAATTAGACTTCTCTGGACCTGACCAAGCCCTTTATTTAGACTTAGAACTGCCCCAGCACACTTCCGTTTTGTCTTGATTCATTTCCTGACAACATATCACATTGCCAGATGGACACTGTAACTGAAGGTCTACGGAAACTCATTTCCAAAAAAAAAATATGTTTATAAAATAACACTTTTATCTAAAACTTTATTTATCAGTCAAGAACTTTTAAAAATGTTGTAACCAAGTAGTCTCTGTTTTGTCAGTGTAGAACTAGTCCTTATACGGTAGAAAATACCACTTGTTTTTAACTTTTTCTAAAGTGAAAAAAAAGGATCTTCCTTTTGTGATGTGTTAATGAGTACATGGCGACCCAAGTGATGAGGGAGGATTTTCAGTGATGAGGGAGGATTTTAGAAGAGATTAGAGTTAGCTTGGCTCTGGGAGGTCCATTTGCATACAATATGGTTTCTGAAGAAGGACCTGGAACATAACACAAGTCATTTGCTGCTACATATTAAGCAATAATCAATTGATACTGAGTTCTGAATATGGCTTAGTGTATAATTACTAAAGATATGTGACATTAAGCATTCTAAGAATCATCATTACATTCTGAAATACATAACCATAATTACATTCTAAATCACATGGCTTTCTAACAACTCTGTCCTTCCTAAAGATCTCAAGTTTTAAAAGTAGACCAAAGTTACGTGCCAAAACAAGTTACCCGCCTTTGGCATCCAAACTAAAGTGTGCCAGTGAAGGGCAAGTAACTTATAACACAGAAGGACTCTTGGTCATGATCCAACTACTACTTTACCAATTCACTTCAGCCAGTATTTATCAACTACCATTAGTGTCTATGTACAGTACAGGGTATTGGGGATAGAGAGGTGGATGAGCAACATGTGGACTCCGTCCTCAAGAGGCTTATAGTCTTACAGGGGAAGAGAATTGATTCTGCCACCAGACAGTATTATGAAACATAAAGATAGTTTTTTAAAAAAAACCTTGCTAAAGGAATCACAAAGAAGGGGTGAGTAATTCATACTGAGATTTCAGTCATCAAGGACAGAATGATGTTCTCCTCCCCAAATTATGGGAACATCATTTGGTATGGGTCTCCCACTAGTGACACCCACAGCTGAGGAGCTAGTACCCATTTTTCTCCCTCTTTTCCCTGGCTTGAAGAGCATCATAAATACCTGGCCCTTATGTGGTCAAGCTGAAAATCTGATACTCCTAAGAAATTGCTGAGTCATGTAGGAAATTCAGAAGGGAGAGGAGAAAGGGAGGGTTAAGAAAGAGAGGGAGAGAGGGAAGAAAAACTTAGAAACTATCTTTAAATGTATACTAGAAGTTTTGAACCCTAACCTTGAGTTTTGAAAGGTTTCTATTGGTATCGTAGCTCCACACTTCTTCATTCCAGACTAGTAGTTCTCAAATTGTTTCAGGGAGTTTTTTTTTTTGTTTTTTTTTT
>NW_016808868.1:348531-367461 GCF_001698545.2 Rhinopithecus bieti | reverse complement strand
TTTTTTTTTTTTTTTTTTTTTTTTTTTTTTTTGTATTTTTTAGTAGAGACGGGGTTTCACTGTGTTAGCCAGGATGCTCTACGATCTCCTGACCTCGTGATCCACCCGTTTCGGCCTCCCAAAGTGCTGGGATTACAGGCTTGAGCCACCGCGCCTGGCCTGTTTCAGGGAGTTTTTAATCTTCTTGGAGCCACTGAGAATGAGAATGATGGGGGGAGGGGAAAGGGAGATGCTGTACTGGATCTCTCACAGCTCTGCTTTAAACTGCTCCAAATATTGGAATTCCATATAAGATTGTTTTAGGAGATGTCTCATTGCTATAGTTAAAACAGTTTGAAAACCAAGGTTTTCAGTTTGAAGACCTTGGAGATAAAGGAAATTGAATGCCCAAGACATGCTATTGACATGTATGGTCAGAGGTCCCTACTTTTCTGTCCAATTATGACTTATCATAGAACACTTTCTCATCAGAATCTACTTTTGAAATACAAATAAATGCATACAGATGTAGGAATCTATGAATCAAGGCCAGTGGGTCTTTAGCCATTACCTCTTAAGGCTCCTGATATTTGTTGAATTGAGGAGGAAGCTGAAAGCTCATTCCTGGATCTGGCTCTGTGGCTTGCCCATTAGTGGGACTTACCTCTTCCCCTCGTCTGTTCTTTTCTATTTTCTCAAATGCCTCCAATTTCATCATGGACATGCTCAGCTTCTATCAGACAGAACAAATTCTCCCAAGAGGATGGAGTCCAGCCTCTATTTCGGGTTCTACCTTGCATTTGATGTGCAGACTTTGGGCACACAAAGTCAACTACTGTTTATGTTTCAATGTGCTGATTGTCAAGTCAAGAGTGAAGAGATTCTGAGATTTTTTTTTAACATTAAGTTTGAGTTGTCCTTGAAAACAATGCCCAATTTGTCAGATTTCTATCCTGTGCCAGTTTTCATCCAGTTTAATGCGTGAACTCTATGGATTTTATAAATGACGTCTTCTGGATCATGTTATCTGTTCACACTGATCTTAAGTGTATGTAAAGGTTATTTGACTAGATGTGTCTTTTGGGTTTTTTGTTTCTGTTTTTTTTTTTTTGTTTTTTTTTTTTTCCCAGCAGAGAATAAATGGTCATCTCAACATTTGTTTGGTAAAAGAAGCAAATTGATATGAAATTGTATATTTATGCATGTTTTTTTTCCCTTTCTGATATCTCTGCCTCTTCCTCTCTCTATTATTAAAGGAAGAAATACCCCTGGAAAGCCAATGAGAGAGGTTAGTGAGATTCAGGCTCACGGCCATGGCTTCTGTCTGTCTCATCCTGCTTTTATGTTTGGCGTTTGTGTAAGAATTGTGTGTGTGCACGCGCATGTGTGTATTACACATTGTGTCATCATGTAAGGATGGTAGTCACCTCTCCACTTGCAGCTCATGAGGAACATTCCTCAAATGTTCATTGGCGTTGTCATCACCATGACGACAAGACTGGGGTTGGGGAGCAAGAATCTCTTTAAAATGGCAATCTTTTCTAGTCCCTAGGTTGGAATCCTGCAGTTCATCATCTGTTGCCATTTGCAACACAAACAAAATCTTCAAAATAAATTTAGCCTTGAACATAACTGATGAGTCATAAAGCTTTCTTCCACTTCCAGGACCTTAGCATTTTCTGCCAGCGCCCTTAGTTTTATTCTTCTGGGATGACTTCATTTTGCTTTTGTTTCCTTTTCTTGGTTCCTACGCTCTTTCTTTCCCATTTTAGCGAACATTTGTTGAGCACTTACTGTGTGCCAAGCATTGTTCTCAGCACTTGCCATCTTTTCATCATGTCATCTTCATGACAAACCTGTGAGGTAGGTACTCTTATTAACCCCATTTTACAGATAAGGAGACTGAGTCAATGAGAGAGTAATCAGTGTGTCCCAGGTGACAGAGCCAGGATTTGGATCCAGGCAGTCTGCCTCCAGACCCACACTCTTAACTCTCTTGTGAAAGGCTTACATCATCTCAACGTACCCTTCAGAAGATGATCTTTTTTATTTGGTATCTGAAGCCATACAGAACAATAACCAGTTCGATTAAAAAACTAAATATTGGAGTCTTGAGAGTTTTTTTAAATGCCTATTTATGGGTTGAAAGGGATAGGGTGCAGTCTTATCACTGAATGTGGTTTGAGGTTTTACAGTGAAAGATGCTTCTTACTCCTATTCCACCAGGAATATTGTCTGAATATCAAATTACCTAATTAAGTGACTGCTGGGTGACAAAAAATGTTAACTGACAGCCCAAGTAAAACAAGGTTGTCTTTACTAAGAATTTAATCTGCAGGTAGGAGAAAAGGAAAGCTCTCCCATGGGATGGCAGTGTTCTGGGAGACAGGCTGGATGGGTGGAGAGTCCTTCTTATATGAGAAGATTCTGGACTCCTTAGCAATAGGATGGACTAGAGTGACCACTGATTCATTTAAACACAGGAGTCATAATGAAAACTCTGCCAACATCGTGCCATACAAGTCTAATCAATTTAATGATCCTTCAGTGTGTCTGTGCCAGTGCCTCCTTCCAAGGCTTTGGGCAGTGGGGCCAGGGAGGGAATGTAGGCTGGGAGGAGAAGTTGAGGAAACCTGACTTGGTGAAGCATTGAATGCTCCTGATGGTTTGCCTGGTTCATGTACTTCGTATGTGAGACTTCTTGGGTTCATTCTTATGGTAAGTGCCCCTTAAAATTTATTCATTTTAACTTTTGTAGAAAATGCACCATAATTTTGATCACTTTAAACATGTTTCATTCACAAATGAATTTTAGAAAAGGCTAGCACGTGTAATTGAAGTGATATAGGCATTTGCAGACTTGACTACCTGAGGTGTATGGTGTTCAGACAAGTTTCCAGAAGCCAAAGAATCAAAACAATAATGACCTTTTTTAATGCTATGAAAATATCCCAAATGTACAGTAGACCAGATTTTTTTCAGAGATTATAGAGAAGAAAAGATAAGCAAATTTCACTGTAGTATTCTGGCTTTGCACTGGCCAATTGAATGCTAACAGTTTATTTGGGAATTGTATTTTTAAAAATTAGAGCACCAGATTGCTATTGAGGTCTTGGATCTTTGCCAGAAAGTCTCAATTCCAATCACTGTGGAAAACAATTCCCTCAGGCACTGGTGGCGTGTAAGACTAAATGTGTTGCAGTTAGTGCCAACTTGGAAAAAACAAACAACTGCTAATGTTCAAGGCATAGTGCCTTTGTGTTCAATAATCCTTGCTTAAGAATGGATTAAATTAATTCTATAGATACAGTTTTCTGTCACCTTGTGCATGAAGGTGATTGCAAAGGCCTGAATCCTGGCTGCTTTTCAGTACCTCTCATACTTCATAGTATGAGATTGTAATTTTGACTTTAGAAAAATCTGTCAGGTAAAATTAATGACCTCCCGAATGCTCTGCCTTACACACATGGATAATAGAACTAGGATACAAATCTACTTTCTATATTCATGTCACAGTGCAGTCTTACCCCTCCAATGGATTAAACTATGATTCTTTGGGGCAGTAGTTTGTAAAAGAGATTGACTTCTTTTTTCTGGATCTAATGAAAAACTCCATGGAAAAAAATTAGAATTATTATTCTGGTAAAGCAGGTATTTAGTGAAGTAACCAAAGGCGTAATATAGATGATGAGGTGACTCTAAAAGTTATTTTTAAAGCACAAAGACGGCCACAAGGTCATTTGTGAAAATGCAGCAGTTTAAACCAGTTAAAGGCCACCCAACTTTCTGTGGGAGTGTGCATGGTTCATTAAGAATAATGAACCTTGTTTTCCCTGGCAGATTTTTAAATAGCAGATACCCCTAGAACTTATGCTTCTTGAGACACTCAAGAATTTTCCTTCCAGGTAGTAACTGAACACCATTTCAAGGAAGAGAAGCACCGCTCGCTTGACTAGATAATCTATAAATGCATTTACTTGTTTTACTATATTTTGAACTGCCATCTACATCCCCTAGCACACAGCCTAAAAAGACACTTTTTGATTATCGATAAGCTGACAGGAAAAAAATGAGTTTTCCCCCCTTTTTCGTTGATGTTTTGTAATATGTTTTCTAGCTACTGTGGGTCATGAGAAATACTTCGAATTACATTCAGGCATCAGGTTGTAAAGGTCTTGGGCTTTGTTTTGACTGATTTTGTTAATAACTGTAAAGATTGCTAGTAATTAAAAATTCGTAGTCCGTCTATTTTCAGTTTATGCATGAATAATTATGCAGATTTCCCAGGGTTGCTGGACAGTCAAAAATAGATACAGGGGAAGCCCTCCAGCTTGGTAGCAGCAGTTACAGTATTTGTACTTTGAGCTCTAAGGAGCAGCAAAGGCCCCACTGTGTCATCTTCCTGTGGTTTTTATGGCACAGAAAGCCAAAAATGATTTCAGTTCTTCACTGAGGGCTGCCAAACTATTGGTCCACTTTATGAATAGTGCATATGCTGTGTTAAAAATGTTTATACTTGCAGTCTCAACCAAAATCCAAAGCGATTTTCTAAAATATAATTCTCCATGAAATTCTTTGCACTAATAAAGCACAAAAAGATATACAAACTTGGTCACCTTAATAGAAATGCCTGAATAATATTAAACAAGTCTTCAATTGCTCTGGTGCCATCACTGTGTAAGTGCCTGCCCATGTAATCCTCTTCAGATCCTCCCATATTTTGTAGAGAAGATAAGATAGATATATCTCTTGAAATAAATATTAAAACAATACTCTCCCTAGTCTATCTTTAATTTTTATTGGGATTTTAACAATTATTATGGGAAGCTGTAAAGTTGATACATGGCAAAGTAGTAACAGCCTAGTAAAGCATTTCAGTTCCAAAGACAATACTTGAATAGTGGAAGGATTTACCAATGTGCGATAATTAAAATTAATTAGTCATATAAAACTATGGGACATAGATGAAAAGGCAAGCCATAAAGTATGTTTCAGATTATCTTACGGCAAATCTGAATTTTGCTACAAAGTACCCAGGGACATTATGCTGTTCTTTTTCTCCATGCTGGGAGATTTGTGCTAGGTCATGCTGCATTATTATTAAAAGGCTATCGTGATAGTTAGTTAACCCTCATTTAGGAGGAGATCTAAGATGGATTCACAGAATACCCAAATGCATACAATATATGTTGGTCACCTTATAATTAGGCTCTAATTTGGAATGGGAAGTAAGTTTTATTCTGAGGTGTCCTAATTCAAATGTTAATAGTGCACCAAAAGGTCAATTCAAGAGTTTGTTTTTCAACCCAAGTAAAAGCAGAGAGAAAATAGCCACCTCCACCACAGCCTCAGAAGCAAGCCAACAGCCTGAAACAGCTTTGAAATGAAAATTTCAGCTCTGAAATGAAAATTCGTGTGATGGGGGTGATATTGGAGGTAATGGTGTGGTAGTTGTGAGGGTGACAGAGGCAGTGATGGTGGTTTGATAGTAAAAAACATTAGTACAAGTAGAGAGAGAGTAAGTAATCACTCATAGTCAAGGTGGAAAAGATGTATCCCATCATGGAATATTCCTGTTCTGAGAGAAATCTTGTGCTTATCTGTGGAATTCTTTTGATATATATTTACATTGGGAACATGAGTATAGCTTGACATTTTTCCATTTAAACACCAGTAGCCTGCTCCAACATTAAGCTGATACTAACAAACAACGTGTAATGGCTTCATTAACAAGGCTTTGCTTCTTCCTGGAAACTGGTGAAAATCAAACCTTGTTGTGTATACCCTCGATGCAGCTTCTGTGTTGTCTTCACCCAGAAATGGGGAATGATTTCCCAAATGGCAAAGAAACAGAGTGATGCTATCTGCACCTGTTGTAAAGTCTGTTTGTCTGTCTTTGTTTTCCAGGACACAATGTAGGAAGTCTTTTCCACATGGCAGATGATTTGGGCAGAGCGATGGAGTCCTTAGTATCAGTCATGACAGATGAAGAAGGAGCAGAATAAATGTTTTACAACTCCTGATTCCCGCATGGTTTTTATAATATTCATACAACAAAGAGGATTAGACAGTAAGAGTTTACAAGAAATAAATCTATATTTTTGTGAAGGGTAGTGGTACTATACTGTAGATTTCAGTAGTTTCTAAGTCTGTTATTGTTTTGTTAACAATGGCAGGTTTTACACGTCTATGCAATTGTACAAAAAAGTTATAAGAAAACTACATGTAAAATCTTGATAGCTAAATAACTTGCCATTTCTTTATATGGAACGCATTTTGGGTTGTTTAAAAATTTATAACAGTTATAAAGAAAGATTGTAAACTAAAGTGTGCTTTATAAAAAAAAGTTGTTTATAAAAACCCCTAAAAACAAACACACACACACACACACATACATACATACATACACACAACTTTGAGGCAGCGCATTGTTTTGCATCCTTTGGTGTGCTATCCATATGAAATTCATGGCTTTTTCTTTGTTTGCATATTGAAGATAGATAGGACTTCCTCTAACACCACCAGATGACTACTTCACACTGCTCATTTGAGAATTGTCAACGACTACTTCACACTGTCAACTGAGTGGGGCGGGCTGTGAGTTTTCATTTTATATATCTATATAAGTATATAAATACTATAGTTATATAGATAGATATGAATTTCTATGGACTTTTTCCATTTTTTAAATGTTCGTGTCACTTCCTAATAGAAAGAAAGAAATTACTTCTAGTCATCCAGGCTTACCTGCTTGGTCTAGAATGGATTTTTCCCTGGAGCCGGAAGCCAGAAGGAAACTACCACACTAAAACATTGTCTACAGCTCCAGATGTTCCTCATTTTAAACTTTCCACTGACAACTAGAGTATTGAATTTTTTTTAAAGGGAACATGTGAATGAATACACAGGACTTATTGTATCACAGTAATCGGCTGGTTGATTGATTGATATAATTCATTCAGCTTCCTGCTGCTGGCAATGCCACGATTTAGATTTAATGATGCTTCAGTGGAAATCAGAAGGTATTCTGACCTTCTGAGCATCCAAAGGTATTTTTCACTCCCAAGCAGTAGCAGGATGATGACAGGGCTGGAGGGCTATGGATTCCCAGCCCATCCCTGTGAAGGTGTAGGCCACTCTTTAACTGAAGGACTGGATGATTGTTCATAATACATAAAGTTCTCTGCAATTAATTACAACTAAATTATTATGCCCTCTTCTTACAGTCAAAAGGAAGTGGGTGGTTTTGTTTTTGTTGCTGTTTTTTTAGCTCTATTTTTCCATGCTGGATGAGTTTTTAAATGCCACAAGACAATTTAAAATAAACTTTGGGAAAAGGTGTAAGACAGTAGCCCCATCACATTTGTGATACTGACAAGTATCAACCCAGAAGCCCATGAACTGTTTCCCTCCTTTGCATTTCTCTGCGAGTAATTCCACACAGGTTTGTAAGTAAGAAGGCAAATGGATTCAAATGTTACAAAAGTAAAAGCTACTCCAAACCCTTCTTGGGGGATTAGACAGGTTAAATATATAAACAAACAAACAAACAAACACTGCTCAAAAATTGGAGAAAAGCTCAAGAGGAAAAGCTAAGGACTGGTAGGAAAAAGCTTTACTCTTTCATGCCATGTTATTCCTCTTTGATTTTTTAAATCATTCATTCAATAGCCATCACCGTGTGACCTATAATTTTGCAAATCTGTTACCTCTGACATCAAGTGTAATTAGCTTTTGGAGAGTGGGTTTTGTCCATTATTTTGTTAATAATAATTAACATCAAACACGGCTTCTCATGCTATTTCTACCTCACTTTGGTTTTGGGATGTTCCTGATAATCGTGCACACCTGAGTTCACAGCTTCACCGCTTGTCTATTGCGTGATTTTCTTTCTTTTTCCTTTATAATTTTCAAAAGAAAACCCAAAGCTCCAAGGTAACATATTACATGAAGATTTGGTTTTTGTCTTGCATTTTTTTTTCCTTTATGTGATGCTGGACCTTTCCTTTCTTTACCCAAGGACTTTTAAAACAAACTAAGATTTAAAACAAGGGGTTACTTTACATCCTACTAAGAAGTTTAAGTTTCATTCTAAAATCAGAGGTAAATAGAGTGCATAATTTTGTTTTAATCTTTTTGTTTTTTCTTTTAGACATTAGTTCTGGAGTGAGTCTATCAATCATAATATTTGAATAAAAATTGAGAGCTTTATTGCTGCATTTTAAGCATAATTTGGACATTATTTCGTGTTGTGTTCTCTATAACCACCAAGTATTAAACTGTAAATCATAATCAATGTAACTGAAACATAAACATCACATGGCATGTTTTGTCATTGTTTTCAGGTACTGAGTTCTTACTTGAGTGAGTATCATAATATATTATGTTTTAACACCAACACTGTAACATTTACTAATTATTTTTTTAAACTTCAGTTCTACTGCATTTTCACAACATATCAGACTTCACCAAATATATGCCTTACTATTGTATTATAGTACTGCTTTACTGTGTATCTCAATAAAGCACGCAGTTATGTTACAAAAAAGTGTTGACTGGACTGCAGTACTTTATTTTAATTTAGTTATTTACTTTTTAAATAGGTAATACATGCATATGAGTTAAAAACTATAATCTAGAAAGACAGTGAAAAGACTCCTAACTACCCTTTCCCCCATATCATCCTCATTGCCCTGAGTAGACATTAATTTCTTATTTAGTCTTCCAAAGTGTCTTTATTACTATATAAGCAATTAAAAAAAAATATGTTCCTTTTTTTCCTCTTATTTCACAGGATATAGCATTCTCTGTACCCAGTTATGTGCCTTACTTGTTTAAATTTAAATATGGACTCAAGAAATCTTTCTTTCATTTAAATATAAAAAATGCTTTCTCATTCTTTTTTATAGCTGTATAATATTTCATTATATGTTCACAGGCTATTTTATTTAAGCAATTCCCTTTGGTGGGATATGTAGTCTGTTTTCAGTCTTTTGCTATAACAATATTGCACATTTCTCATTACATCATTTCATTTGTGCACAAATATATCTGTGGGATACTTCCTAGAAGTGAGATTGCTGGGTCAAAGGGAGTAAGCATTTGCAGATTGGGAGATACATTTTGAGCAGTGATAGTCAGTCATAGTGTTTGTTGTGTTTGTTTGTTTTTTGTTTTAATAATGACAAGTATATTAAGTCAGTTTGCAATTCATACTTTGCTTCTCAAGAGAATTTCATATCACTTCTATTCTTGTTAATGTCACCAGACTTAAGAGGATGCATGAGTAGTAAGAGACACCTAAAACGATGTCTCAGAACTGGTTCCAGGGAAGACTCCCTTACCATAGTCAACCACCACCACGGGGAGAACCTCTCCTTTGCCCCTGCCCTGCTCTGTTTCTTGCCCTAGCTGCAAAGGAGGCTGAGAAAGTGGGTAGCAATGTCAGCACTTCTTAGGGAGAGGCTATCTTTACCTATTCCCAAGGTTCATGGTTGGGAGGGGTTCCTGCAAGAGTGTTCAGATACTGGTGAGCCAAAGGAATAACATAAGTACACTAGGTGCAGCCTATCCTAGTGATTTTGGAAATAACAGGAGATGATCCATCTCATTAGAAATGATGTTAGTACATGTGGCATGTCTCCTGTGAATCACTTGCTAATTTTTTGAGAGTAGGGTGATGATGCTCACCCAAGTGACTACCACATCGAAACACTGCCCTTGACATCCACATATACCAAGAAAAATTTTGATCCTATTTAAATAAACAAATCATTTATCCTTCCCACCATTACCCCAACCTACCTTTGTTTGAAACACCCAGACTGGCTGTTTTGGTGACACTTAAGGATGTCACCGAGGAATCTTCAACACTTCACCACGTCTAAGACCACCGTGTGTGGATGATTCTGAGGAAGGCATTTGGTTTTCCATTCCGTACTTGGCACACACTAGAAGAGACAGAATTAATTCAGTTAAAAATTAAAATGGATCAAGCTGGCACAGATTATGCACCGGCAAGCAAAATGTGCATTTGGGAGAAAGCACCAAGACTAATGGATGTGTTCTGTAGAGCTGCAATGGGATTTCCTTTAATTTGTAATGCTCTAATGGTGGAATGAATACAAAGGCAGGCACTGGCACACTTGCAAAGACTTTGCCTTCAAAGTAAGTGTAGGAAGGACAGGAATCAAATTCTTTCCCACAGTAGCAAAGCCATTGGAGTAGGAACTATAAACATGCTCTTCAATGCCCCTTGCACGTCAGTGTACTGTGATCTCATGGACTTAACTGACAACACAAGAGTGGCAGCATGCCCAGCATTCCACAATAAACAATCTTGTGTGAATGTGTAAAGTTTAGGGATGTCTGAGAGTAGCTTTTGTATACAGAAAAGGTTATCTACAGTAACTTGAGGTTTAAATGTTATATGTACACACGTATGTATGTACATGTGTGTATTTTATATACATTCAGGATTTTAGCTCTTCCATACGTTTATTTTGAAATAATTCAAGAAAACTGAAACAAAAGAAAATTGCAAGAACACTACAAAGAAAGAACTCACATATACCCTTTACCCAGGTTAATGAATTGTTTACATTTTGCTTCATTTACTTTACTGTTCTCTCAATGAATAGATGATAGTTTTTTCTGAGCCACTTTAAGAATAAAGTTGTAGACATCATGCCTCCTTACATTTAAATACATCATGTACATTTCCTAATATCTACGACATTCTCTTGCATAACCATAGTACAATTATCAAAATAAAAAAATTATATATAGCTATCATCTACTCTACAGTCCATATTCAACCAAATATAGTCAATGGTGCCAATGATGTCTTTTATCATTATACATCTTTCCCTAGTCTGGCATCTAATTCATGATTTCATGACATTTAGTTGTCATATCTCTTTAATCACCTTTGATCCGGAACAGTGTCTCTGCCTTTCTCTGTCTTCAAAGACCTTGACATTTTTAACAGTACAAGACAGTTACTTTGTAGGATGTGCATCAATTTAGGTTTGTCTGATGTGTTCTCATGGTTTAGATTCAGGGTATGCATTTTTGTCAGGAATACTACACAAACAATGATGTGTCCTCAGCATGTGATAGCAGGAGGCACATTCCATTCTTGGTGCTGTTAACACTGATCATTTGGTAAAGGTGGTGTCTGCCAGCTTTCTCCACTTGGTATACATTTTAAAACCTAATTTTCATACATCTTTAGGTTCAACTTAGAAATTTTATTTTAGATATAGAAATGTAGACAATTTGTATGAAGTAAGAACAGTCACTTTTAGTGAGCAGACTTAGCCATGCTGAGTAGTCTGAATTTTTTGTTCTAAGCTGCATCTATACACTTAATGTGCTTTATTTTCAAGCCTATCTAATATCTCACAGGGAAGACCAACACCAACCAACAGCACCTCCACCATACCTAACTCACATATATCAAGACAAATTAAACATATAAATATAGTGAATCTCAATTCCTCTGAAACATTCCAATAGCATATACTGTATGAGTTAAGTCCAACTTTTTAAATTCATTTTGAAATCACATGTGTAAAAGTACACATTTTACATTGGAACCTAAGACTTATCTCTCCAATTTGCTAATATGTCAAATTGCCACAAACATCTTAAGCACTTTAAACAAACACAGATTATGCCTAAATTCAACATAAAAGTATTAAAACCAACGGTTAGGTTTACTCCACCATCTCTTTGTTTCATTTTAAAACTTCCTAGGCTTTCAAGACTTATTTGATAAGGTGTGTATTAAAATGTGACCCAGGAGTGCTAAAGTCTTTGAATCTCATAGTTTTGAGGGTGGCCACATGAGGTCTGTAGGGTTCAGCCTCCTGCAGTTATTCAAGGATGCCCTTCAATTGATAATAAATTTATCTGTGTGCCACAATGTGAAAACTTTTGGGAAACTGCACTAAGAGAATACTTTTATCATCATAACAAGAGTTGAGGTTACTGGCTCAACAATTCCTATCCATACTAAAATTAAGCATCCTGGGCATGTTGACAATTTTATCAGCCAAAATTTGTGACTGGACTGAGTAACTCTTTTGATGCCACAGAAGGATAATCACTCAATCCCTTTTAAAGTCAATAAGACAATTGGGGACTCCAAGCCTGTACTTTCCAGATATGATTGATTTCACACACTGTTTTCCTGGGTTCGATTTCCCCCTTTATACCTGTGTGGGTAGCTGCAAGCCCCTATACCAGGACTCCCCTAAGTCCTAGTTTGCCTGCTTCATTCATGGCTACGTCTGTTGTCTTGACATCATTATTAATAGCACCCTTTCACTCTCAATGCCCTGGTTAGTAGGTACCTAACATCTTTCAAACACACTGTTTCTCAATAGAAGTGTTGTTGGTATTTGGGTTGGGACAATTCTTCATTATGCACAACTGTCCCTCACTTTGTAGTTCTCCCAGTCACTGTGATGACAAACCTGCCTCAATACATTTCCAAATGCCTTCTAGGGAAGCAGTAGAAAATTGCTGATTCTCTTTACTGCCTGAATACAGGCTGTGTTCTTTTCATACTCTCCCCAACTGGCAAGCTCCAGCTCTTAGAGATATTTTAATGGCATTAGTTCTCGCATACCTTTCCTATTTTGTCCAGCCCTCCAGTCACTTCTCTAAAGTAATTTAATGATACTACCCTAGCTGAAAACATTGGCCATCATATAAAAGCCAGCAAATAAAGAAGTATTTTTCGACAGTAGAGAAAGAAGCTATCCCCATTCATTTGCATTCATTTAAATGTAACATCTGGACTCTTGGTGTTTTGAGCTTGTAGATACACCCCAGCCACATCCCCTCTTGTCTTCAGAGACAGTGCATCCATACCCTTGCTTCTGGGAATATCAGCTGCTGATGGCTCACAGCTGTGTCCCTCTCAGGACACCGAACTGTCAGGACAGAGAACTGTCTTGCCCAAGGTAACACCACCTGTCACAGGGAAATCACCTGGGCCAATACTGGCTGATGTAGAAAAACAAAAACCCAGTCCCCTTGCCTCAATTTGGGACAATTCTGAAGGGCCATCCCAGCTCTGGAGCACCGCCTGGAATCCACCAAGGCCTTAGTTGTAATCACTTCATAGTTCAGCTTCTCCTCTGCCCTTCCTGCCTTCTCACTTTCTTCAGGTGTCTCTGTTATAAGCACCCCGCCCCCAGTAAACCTTCTGCAGAGAATACTCCATCTCAAAGGCTGCTTTGAAGGAATCCAGTCTAAAACATTGCTGTTTGTTTCACTGAGAAAGAGTTGTGAAACAAAAAAGGAACCTAAGCCATTCTACCTCTCTCTCCATCCTGCTGCTTACTACAGCCAGACTGCCCCTTCCAACTCCTTGGAACTGCGAGCCTAGCCTTCTTCACTCACTGCTGCATTGTTTTTAAAATAAAACAAAAAAAAATGATATACAAATATTTTACATCTTTATGGGGCTACATGTGAGATTTTGTTATATGCATAGAATGTGTAATGATCAAGTCAGGGTATTTGGTGTGTCCATAACCTTAAGGTAATCATTGATATGTGCTGGGAACATTTTAAGTTCTCACTTAGCTACTTTTAAATATACAATACATTGTTGCTAAAAGTTGGTCTGCTTAAAAAAAAAAATTTAGAGAGGAAGTCTCACTATGTTGCTCAGGCTGAACTCAAACTCCTGGGTTCAAAGGATCCTCCCATCCTCCTGCCTCAGCCTCCTGAGTAGCTGAGCCACGCCCAGCTCACTGCTGCATTCTTCTTCTTCAAGGCTTCATGGCAACAGTCACGTTCCACACATCAGCATCCTTTCCTTCCTCCATCCTAAGTCGAAACAGCCTGCTTCTCCAAAGCTTACTCACTCATGGTTGCTACCACCAAAATGCTTATGTGTACTGTTCATGCATATGTGCTTACATTTTTTACAGTCTATTCCCCGACCTCTTAACATTGGTATTCCCTAAGGCTAAGTTCTTGGACCTCTTTTCATTTATGTTTACACTTGCCACCTTGGTAGTCTCATTCGGTCTCAGGGCTACAGATACCTTCTACATGATGATGACTCCACGATTTGTATCTCTAACCAGAACTTCACCCATGAACTCCCGACTTGGAGATCCAGCAGCTTCCTCAACAACTCCACTTAAAGGTCTAATAGTCTTCTCTAACTTGTCATATCTAAGAGCAAGTTCCTGATCAACCCAATGCCACCGCCTCCCATCACTATCTAAAATGTTCTCTCCCCAAGCCATTCATGGCAAGCCTATCCTTCCAGTTGCTCAGGTCAAAAACTTTAAATACTCTTGACTCCTTTTCTTTCGCACCCACAACCATCACATCAGCAAATTCAATTTGGCCCTCCCTTTAAAACAGATGAGAACCTGGCCACTTGTCCTCATCTCGACTTTCACTGCACTGGTCCGAGATATCATAATCACTGTGCTGCCAAATCATCACAATAGCATTTAGCTGGCCTCCCAACTTCTACCCTTTCTTCCTTCAGTCTATTCTCAACACAGCAGCCAGGGTGATCCTATGATGGCATATTAAGGTCTTGTCACTTGTTGGCTTAAAATCAACCAATGGCTTCGAATCCGAAAATAAAAGCCAAAGTTCTTCTAGAGTTTGAGGGGTTCCTATACAATCTGACCCATACCTCTCTGTCTTCCTCCTTGCTACCCTTCCTCTCCTTCACTCTGCTCCATCCATGTACCTGATGCTTTATTGTTTCTCTAACACACCAGCCAGTTCTGACCTCAAAGCCTTCATGTTTGCTGTTTTCTCCACTCAGCATGCTCTACCCTAGCTGCCTGTTTCATTGGCTTCCTCATTTCCTTGAAGTCTTTACTCAAAACACCTCGGTCCGATCTCTCCTAGCCAGTATTTAGAACTGCAGCTCCCAACACTACCTTTCCCTGTCCCAGCTCTATTATTCTACACCACATTTTTACCAGCTGGCATACGATGATTCTTTACTTGTATATTTTGTGTATCATCTGTCTCTCCTCTGACTAGAATGTAAAGTTTGGGAGGGTAGAGATTTGGGTCAGCTTGCTCACAACATTATAGTCCAGAGCACCTAGGACTCCTGGCACAAAGGATGTTTTCAGAGTGAATGGCTGAACTATGGAGGAGACAATAAAGTATACAAGAAAAGTGACACTTGGGGATTTCATATTCTAACTTTTCTTTCCTAGGCATTAGTCATGTTCTTTTTATGGGTGGTGTTCAGAACTCCAGGATGAATAAGACAGCTCAGGGACATTACAGCAGAGAGTCAGAGATATGGCTGTTTAAGAAATAAGACCCTAAAAGAAATAAATAAGAGAATTGAAATTTCATATACAAGGGAAAAAAATTAAACTGTGAGGTGATTTAACATCTTACATTGAAGGTGATGACCAGTTGTTCTCCAGTTCTACTGAGGAGACAATCAAAAAAAAGGAGTTTAAAGCATAGCTTGAAGAATTTGGGATGCTATACAAGGAAGAATTCAATAACAACCACCCTGGTTAAATTCTGAATGCAGTAGATTCACCTTTCTCTGGAAGCTTTTATAGAAGGACAGATCCCCCTTCAAGTCTGATCCTATACGATAGCAATGTGGGCAAGGTAAAAGCTAAAACAAGAATGTAAAATGGCTTGATTACCAACCTTTCCTTCCTCTGATCTTTTTTTTTCTTTGTGAGGGGGACGCAGGGTCTCACTCTGTCACCCAGGCTGGAGTGCAATGGCACGATCTCAGCTCACTGCAACTTCCACCTCCCAGGTTCAAGCAATTCTCCTGCCTCAGCCTCCTGACTAGCTGGGATTACAGGCATCTGCCACTACACCCAGCTAACTTTTTTTATTTTTAGTAGAGATGGGGGTTTCACCATGTTGGCCAGGCTGGTCTCGAACTCCTGACCTCAGGTGATCCACCCACCTCGGCCTCTCAAAGTCCTGGGATTACAGGTGTGAGCCACCACCTCGGCCTTCCTCTAATCCTTTAGCTTGTCTTTTGCTGTCTTGTTTAGCTGAATGGCTTGTCTAAGCCTGGCCTTTTTCACATATGATAGGACCTTCTGCTCCATGTTACACAACAGGTAGCACCAATGCCCCATTCTGGCATTTTGCTTAAACACAGGTCAAAAACTATGCCTTTAAAGTGATTATAGATTCTTCCTTAAGTCTTTCCTCAATATCCTAGCCTCCTACCATGTTTCTCTGAAAAATTTTTGGCATCCTAAAATGGTACCATGATTCTAAAACAGACATAGTGGTACAAAACCTGATCTGTTTATATATGTGTGACATATACAAGTCATCAAAATTGTAACTGTAAAGTAGGTATTAA
This sequence comes from Rhinopithecus bieti, assembly GCF_001698545.2. Taxonomy (NCBI): domain Eukaryota; kingdom Metazoa; phylum Chordata; class Mammalia; order Primates; family Cercopithecidae; genus Rhinopithecus; species Rhinopithecus bieti. The sequence goes on along the minus strand of NW_016808868.1, from coordinate 351,122 downwards.
GCAGTTTTTCTAATTCTAAAATCACAACAGTTTAAACAACCGTGTCAATATTGAGTAAATAAGCATTCACTCAGTTTCTACTTCAGGCCATGCACTTAGGATATTAAGTTAAAAGGGGATCTGTGTGTCCTGTTTTGTGCCTCACAGTCTGCTAGAGGAGACAGGTGAGAAATATTTGCCATAGGTCATGATATATGACTCACACAAGCTAAAGCAGTAGCACAAGGAGGGTGTCCTAATCAAATATGGAGAAATCAGGCAAAATTTTAAAGAGAAAATCCCTACACTGAATCAAATAATCACATTTGCAAGCACTATGTTAATATTCTTTCATGAGTTTTGTTTGGAAAAGACCTTTCCAATTAATCTGGTCTTCAGCGTAAATTAACGCTCCCTGCAGCGTATGATGGTCATGAAAAGATACTATATGGAATTGGCAGCCAGATGTCTAATGAAGTTATACGCAGCCCAAGGATTATAATTGCCAATAAAAAATTCCACATTTCTGGCCACATTTAGCAGAGATTATTTAACAGACATGCATTACTACAAGCAGCCTGAGTCCACCAACATCCCTATCTGAATACCAACCAAAAAGAGCATTGCTGTACAACAAAACATATGTAGTAGATCTTAGTCACTTTTTGGTTGAATTTAATTCTTACATAAACTAATCAATAAATTAAGCACATAATATATTTGTGTGTTTGACAGATTTGTACAACCCTTCTTCATCAAAAAGGCAGCATATTTGGAACTTTCTATTAAACATAGCAGATTTCTAAACTATGAAAAAATAGAGAAGAAATGAAAGATTCATATTTATAGTAAGAATTGTTATGCTAATTGTTAGTTATTTGTGTTCTGTACTATTTTTTGCTTTCTACTGAATAGTCATTATCTTACTCCATGTTTCTCTTTCAAATCGTTTGGAAAATTCAAAATGAAGAAGCTGAATAAGGAAATATGCTTATCTGCATATCTAATATGCATTCTGAAGTGTCAAATTAAAGTGACCNATTTGTGTGTTTGACAGATTTGTACAACCCTTCTTAATCAAAAGGCAGCATATTTGGAACTTTCTATTAAACATAGCAGATTTCTAAACTATGAAAAAATAGAGAAGAAATGAAAGATTCATATTTATAGTAAGAATTGTTATGCTAATTGTTAGTTATTTGTGTTCTGTACTATTTTTTGCTTTCTACTGAATAGTCATTATCTTACTCCATGTTTCTCTTTCAAATCGTTTGGAAAATTCAAAATGAAGAAGCTGAATAAGGAAATATGCTTATCTGCATATCTAATATGCATTCTGAAGTGTCAAATTAAAGTGACCATATAAGTCCTGCCCAACTCAAAACCAAGTGGAGTTATAAAAGTTTCTTTGGAAGATGATGCTGTTAGGAGAAGTTAGATTTCACTACAATAACAAGTAGACACCAAAATCTCAGTCACTAAACCCAACAAAGGTTTATTTCTCATCCACTTCACTGCCCAGAAGCCAGGCTTCTTCATTCTTACAAATCCACCATTTTGGAGGCCTTCAAGTCCAGTCACACGGACCAGAAATGAGAATACACCGAAGGTAGACTCATGGAAGGGACAGATCATATCTGTTCAAATTCTCATCAGCCAGAATTCAATCACAATTTCCCAATCTACCTTCAAGGAGGGCTAGGAAATAAAGTCTTTCTGGGTGCTCAGGTAAAGGAAATGTATTGGCAAACGTCTAGCCAGTCTTGACATAGAGAAAAAGAACCTAAAATACACTTTTGTATTCAAATTATGTTATATATTATTATTAGCTGCTCTATTCAACCCAACTCAAAATGCAACTGAAGAATAATGTTAATAGAGTAACAGCTCCAAGACTTCAATGGCATCTCTCTAGCCACTGAAAACTCATTAATAGTCATGACAGAGGTTCTGTACTCCATACATTTATTCATCTTTCATCCAGAAAATATTTTGCCAATCTGTGGTAAGCACCATTATAGGCACTTAAAAGAAAGAAAGAAAGAAACAAAGATTGGATGATTAGATCTAGTTTCTAGTTATTTCTTTCAGTGGCAATAATGAACTCTAATCAGACTGAAATAAGTACCGGGGCCCTTTCAGGAACTGCAGATAGATCAGTGTGGCTAGAACAGAGTGGGAAGAACTCCTAGTTCTTGGTGGACTAAGAAAGGGGGAAGCAGTTCTCAGAAGGCACTGTCTGCCATGCTGATAACAATTTGGGCCTTAAATGGGAACATACTGAAAAAATTTAAGCACATGAGTAACAAGACCAGATGAGTGCTTTTGAAAGACCACTCAGACTGCCTGCTGCATGAAAAGTGAACTAGCAGGGCACAAGTAGAAGGCTGTAACTACTACATGGCTGCCACTGTTTTGTCATCAAGTAGAAAGTGAACTAGCAGGACACAAGGAGAAGACCATGACTACTACATGGCTGCCACCGTTTTGTCATCAAGGACATTTTGATGGAGCCGCATTGACCTGGACATTTTGACATGCAGGCAGTATTAAAAAAGCAAATCATTCTCTATTTTCAAAATAAAATTTTTTTTTTTTTTTTTTTTTTTTTT
>NW_016808868.1:343638-346168 GCF_001698545.2 Rhinopithecus bieti | reverse complement strand
TGGTCTCGATCTCCTGACCTCGTGATCCGCCCGTCTCGGCCTCCCAAAGTGCTGGGATTACAGGCTTGAGCCACCGCGCCCGGCCCAAAATAAAAATTTCTTTGTTGTTTTCCTCCTTCCATTTATATGTTCATTGTGAAATATACAGAAAATACATGGACTTACAAAGGAAAAGTAGAAATCACCCATAATCCACTGCCTGGAGAAAACTGCTGTTAAAATATTCAGTGTATATGTTTCCACAACTTTCCCCATGCATACTTTTTCTAAGATAAATGTGATAAAGACAGAAATGAAGGTGTAACCTGCTTTCTTTAACAATGCATTCTGAACATTTTTCTAAAGTAACACATATAGTTTGTGTCCTAGTCTATTCTGTGTTGCTATAAAAATACTTGAGACTGGGTAATTTATAAGAACAGAGGTTTATTTAGCTCATGGCTCTGCAGGCTTAGAAGTTCAAGGGCAATGGTCCTGGTTTCTAGCAAGGGCTTTTGTGCTGCATCACAAAATGGCTGAGGTCGAAAAGGAAGTGGACATGTACAAAGAGGATACCCTCAAAAGTGTCCTGGCTTTATAACGACCTACGCTTGAGGGAACTGATCTGTTCCTGCAAAAACTAATTCAGCCTCATGAGAGTGATAACTCATTACCATGAGAACAGCAGCAAGCTATTCATGAGGGATCCACCTCCATAACCCAAACACCTCCCACTAGGCCACACCTCCCAACACTGTCACACTGGGGATCAAATTTCAACATGAGTTTTGGTGGGGACAAACAAACCATATTGAGACCATAGCATTTCACCCTTGGTCGCCCAAAACTCATGTCCTTCTCACATGCAACATACAATAATTCCATCCAAATAGTCCCAAAGTCTTAATTTGTTCCAGCACCAATTTAAAAATCCAAAGTCCAAAGTTTCATCTGAAACTCAAGTTCCTTCTAGCTATAAGCCTATAAAATAAAATAAAATAAAATAAAATAAAATAAAATAAAATAAAAAAGTTATTTACTTCTATGATAAATAGAAGTGGTATTTATCATAGAAGTAAATAACTTGGTTTTTTTGGTGGTACCAGCATTGGGTAAACATTCCCATTCCAAAAGGCAGAAATCAGTCAAAAGAAAGGGGTAACAGGCACAGGCCCCACCTCAGTCTGAAACCCATCAGGGCAGACATTAAATCTTAAAGCTCCAAAATAATCTTAGTCCATGTTCTGCTTCCTGGGCACACTGGGGCAAAAGTTGGGATCCCAACACCTTGGGCAGCCCCGTCCCCATGGCTTTGCTGGATGCAGCCCATGTGGCTGCTTTCTCAGGTTGAAGTTGAACTCAAGAGTTTTTCTAGGCTAAGGTGGCACACTGCCAGGTGGCTCTATAATTCTGGGGTCCCCACATCAGCTCTACTCTCTCAGCTCTACTAGGTGGTGCCTCCATGGGTACTCTCTGTGGTGGCTCTGCCCCTGTTGCAAGCTTCCGCTTGGACTTCTAGGCTTTCAGATACATCCTTTGAAATCTAGGTGCAAGTTGCCAAGCCCCCAAGGCCCTTGCATTCTTAGATCCCTGCAGACTTAACCCTGTGGGAAAGCCATCAAGGCTTACCACTTGCACTCTCTGGGGAGGCCAGGATATGAGTAGCAGCATCCTGAGGCAGCACCCCAGGCCTGTCCACAAAACCATTCTGTCCTCATAGGCCTCATAATGGGAGAGGCAATCTTAAAGACCACTGAAATGCCTTCTGGGCCCTTTTTTCCATTGTTCTGAGTATTAGCACCTGGTTCCCTTTTATCTGTGCTAATCTCTTTAGCAAGCAGTCACCGGGCTGCACCTTTGGATTCCTCTCCTAAAACTGCTCTTTCATTCTCTACCACATGGCCAGGCTCTGAAATTTCCAAATTTATACACTTTGCCTCCCTTTTAATTATACATTCCACCTTTAGGTCATTCTTCTGTTGCCATGACTGACTGTAAGCTTTTAAAAGTAATCACACCACTTTTTGAGTACTTTGCTGCTTAGAAATTTCTTCCACCAGATACCCTAGGTCATCATTTTTAAGTTCAGACTTCCACAGAACCCTAGCCAACACATCCTAGTTCTTTGCTATGGTACAATGTGCGTGCACTTTGCTCCAGGTTCCAGTGAGTTCCTCCTCATTTCCATCTGAGACCTCATCATCAGAATGGCCTTTACTGTCCATATTTTTATCAGCATTTTAGTCACAACCACTTAACCGATCTCTAAAAAGTTATAAACTTTCCCTCGTGTTTTTATCTTCTTCTGAGCCCTCACCAGAATCACCTTGATATGATTTGGCTGTGTCCCCACACAAATCTCATCTCATATTGTAATCCCCATGTGTCCAGGGAAGGACCTGGTGGGAAGTGATGGGATCATGGGGGCAGTTTCTCCCATGCTATTCTCATGATAGTGAGTGAGTTCTCCCAAGATCTGATGGTTTAAAAGTGTTTGGCAGGCCGGGCGCGGTGGCTCAAGCCTGTAATCCCAGCACTTTGGGAGGCCGAG
>NW_016808868.1:315235-343504 GCF_001698545.2 Rhinopithecus bieti | reverse complement strand
ATTGTAATCCCCATGTGTCCAGGGAAGGACCTGGTGGGAAGTGATGGGATCATGGGGCAGTTTCTCCCATGCTATTCTCATGATAGTGAGTGAGTTCTCCCAAGATCTGATGGTTTAAAAGTGTTTGGCAGGCCGGGCGCGGTGGCTCAAGCCTGTAATCCCAGCACTTTGGGAGGCCGAGACGGGCGGATCACGAGGTCAGGAGATCGAGACCATCCTGGCTAACACGGTGAAACCCCGTTTCTACTAAAAAATACAAAAAAACTAGCCGGGCGAGGTGGCGGGCGCCTGTAGTCCCAGCTACTGGGGAGGCTGAGGCAGGAGAATGGCGTTAACCCGGGAGACGGAGCTTGCAGTGAGCCAAGATCCGGCCACTGCACTCCAGCCTGGGCGACAGAGCGAGACTCCGTCTCAAAAAAAAAAAAAAAAAAAAAAAGAATAAAAGTGTTTGGCAGTTCCCCTCTGGCTCTCTCTCAGTTCTACCACCCTGTGAAGAAGGTGCTTGCTTCTCCTCATGCTCTGCCATGATTGTTAAGTTTCCTGAGGTCTCCCCAGCCATGTACAACCATGTGTCAATTAAACCTCTTTCCTTTATAAATTATAGCAGTGTGAAAACGGACTAATACACACCCCCAATGTGCCATTCATGGCAATACAATATTTTTATGGCCTGCTTCTCCAAATTCTCGCAATCTCTGCCCATTGCCCAGTTCCAAGGCCACTTCCACATTTTCAGGTATCTTTATAGCCACACCCTACTCTCTGCACCAATTTCCTGTCTTAATCCATTTTATTTTGCTTATAACAGATATCTGAAACTAGGTAATTTATAAAGAAAAAGCTATTTCCTACAGTTATAGAAGCTGAGAAGTCCCAGGTCAAAAGACTACGGCTGGTGAGAGACTTCTTGCTGGTGGGGACTCTCTACAGAGACCTAAGGTGGTACAGAGCATCACACAGCAAGGAGGCTGAGCATGCTAATGTGCTAGTTCAGGTCTCTCTTCCTCCTATAAAACGACCAGTTCCACTCCCATAATAACCCATTAGTCCAAGAATAAACTGATCTATTTATAAGGCAGAGACCTCATGATCCAATTACCTCTTAGAGGCCCCACTTTTCAATACTACCATATTGTGAATTAAGTTTCCAACACATGAAATTTGGCAGACAAATTCAAACCACAGTAGTTTGGTATCATAACTTTTAATGGCTACAGAGTATTCCACTAGTTGGATGTTCCATGAGGCAGTGTAGGGTAGTGGCTGAGAACTTAAGCTGTAAATTCAAATTGTCTGGATTCAGATTCCAGTTCTTGACTAGAGATCAGAAAACTTTATCTGTAAAAGGCCAAATAATAAATATTTTAAGTTTTGTGGGTTATATTAGCCAGGGTTCTTCAGATGAATAGCACCAACAAGATATATAGATACAGATATAAATATAGATATGAAGAGAGATTGATTTAGTTTAAGTAACTGGCTGACGTGACTGTGGAGGCTGGCAAGCTCAGAATTTGCAGGGTATTCCAGCACACTGGAGACCCAGGGAAGAGTTGAAGTTCAAGTCTAAAGGCTATCTTGCTGGAAGAATTCCTTCTTTCTCTGGGAGAGCAGTCTTTTTCCCTTAAGATGCTAAACTGATTGGAGGAGGCCCACCCACTCTATGGAGGAAAATCTGCTTTACTTAAAGTCTACTGATTTAAATGTTAGTCCCATCTAAAAAAAAAAATCTTCATAGAAACATCTAGAATAATATTTAACTGAATGGGTACTGAGGCCTGGCCAAGTTGACACATAAAATTAACCATCACATGGTTTCCATTACAAACTACTCAACTCTATTGATGTATGTCATAGCAGATATATACAATAGGTAAACAAATGTGCATGGCTGTGTTGCCATAAAACGTATTTCTTTGTTTATTTTTAGAGACAGAGTCTTGCTCTGTTGCCCAGACTGGAGTGCAGTGGCACAATCACAGCTCACTGCAGGCTTGACCTCCCTGGCTCAAATAATCCTCCCACTTCAACCTCCCAAGTAGCTGGGACTAAACGTGGGTGTCACCACGCCTGCCTAAGTTTTGTGTTTTGCAGAGACAGGGTTTTCCATGTTGCCCAGGCTGGTCTCAAACTCCTGGTCTCAAGTGATCCTCCCAAATCGCCCTCCCAAAGTGCTGGGATTACAGATGTCACATCTGTCCAACTTTATTTACAAAAACAAGTGGCAGGCTGGATTTGACAAGTGGGCTGTTTGTTGACTCCTACTCTTTAGCCACTTTCTGACTGAGACTTTGGGCAGGTCATAGACGTTCTTCAAACCTCAGTTTTCTCATCTGTGAGAAACAGGGATAACAATCCAAAATCAAAGGGTTAGGGTGAGAATCAAAAGAGACAATACTGCCAGGTGTGGTGGCTCACGCTTATAATCCCAGCACTTCGGCAGTCTGAGGTGGGTAGATTGCTTGAGCCCAGGAGTTTGAGACCAGCCTGGGCAACACAGGAAGACCTCGTCTCTACAAAAAATAAATTAGCCAGGCGTGGTAGCAGGCGCCTATAGTCCCAGCTACTCAGGGGGCTGAGATGTGGGGATCACTTAAGCTAGGAGGTCAAGACTGCAGTGAGCCGCAATCGCACTACTGCACTCCAGCCTGGGTGACAGAGCAGGAAAAAAAAAAAGAGAAAGACAGTATTTGCAGAACACCTGGCACAATATCATGCACATATTAAGTGCTCAATAACTCTTCTCATTATCACTATTTATCCAATATCTACTGACAGAATTATTTTAAACAACTTTAAGGTATAGTTGACATACAATAAACTGCACATATTTAACATGTACAATTTGAAAGGTCTTAACATATCTATACACCCATAAAGTGATCACCACAGTCAAAATTCGTGAATATATCTATCACCTCAAAAGTTTCCTTCTGGCCCTTTGTAGTCCTGCCATCTCATCCCTTCTATTCCCAGGCCCTACTACTATCACCAAATCTGCTTTGAACCACTGACCTGCTTTGTCATTATCCTATAAACAAACTTTTGATTGTTTACAATCTTGCACTATTAAAAACAACACAGTCATACACATCCATGGACAGATCTTTGCATGTGTTCAATTACTTCCTCAGGATTAGATGCCACAGGTAGGATCACTAATTTGTAGAGTATGTTCACTTGATATTGTTATACATATTGACAAGCTGCATTTCAGAAAAGTGCCAATGTGCAATGACCGTTTCCACTTATTTCAGATTATGTTGACAGCATGTCTGTATGTGCCCAAGGTAATTCTGTGTGGAGTTAGGAGTTTGAGCATGAGTTTACATTTGAAGTATCTAGAAATACTTAAACATCATTTAATCGGCCCTAATTGAGAATCAACACCTCCAGAGATGATGACCTAGCACTTAGTAATGAGAAGAAGTATTTTTATTTGTGAGACCAGAGGTGTTTCAGGGAGGTGTCCCACTAGAAATGTTGTACAGGCTTTACCACCCTTACACAAACAAGATATAATTCCAGCCCAGTGGATATAATTCCACTAAAGCAGTATTCCAGCTCTAGAGCCCTATTGGTCCTGCCACATCAACAAGACTCTGCTACTCTGACACAGCTACAAAACCAGCCAGTCATGTGATCAGTCATGTGATCAGGAAGAGAGGAGTATCTGCCACAGAATAAGCCTTTTATGCTCTTTTGTACTTGCTTGCTAATAAATTTTTGTATGTTTGAAAGAATTTGAAGAACATAGCCTAATAGCAATAAACCATCTGCTAACAAGGTTGTGCGGGCAAGTATGTATAGCTACCATCCATCTTTAATATGTTCCCTAAAGGACCTTGACATTGGCTGGACTGCCAAATTGGCTTAGGTGTGTTTGCTAATCTGAAAGGGAGGAAATCATGACTTGTTATTTTCGTTTGCATTTTTAATTAGTAGCTAGATTGAGTATCTTTCCATAAGGCTGTTGAACATTTGCCTTTCTTCTTTTGTGGATTACTTGTCCATATCCACTGATCATTTGTCTACTGTGGTATTAACATTTTTCTTATTGATTTGTAAAAGATCTTGCCATATTAAGGACATCGTTTTTTTCCTGAAGTAGTAAAGGTTACCAATATTTTTCTTTGATTTCTGGCTTTGGCGTCATTCTTGGCAATTTCTCTACCTCAGTTTTTTCTAAGGGTAAGAATGTCTATTTTATACATTCCTTGGGAACAAAAGTAATAGTTGAAAGTACAACGGTTAGTAAAAAGCACTTGAAGATCTAAAATTGCCTTGCTGATGGGATGATAAAGAAGTAAAAATGGTTTTGTTGTAATTTCTAAAATTTGATCTCCTTGTTTTATGGTCTCTCTCTCCCTTTCTCTCTCTCTCATCCATGCGAATAACCAATTCAAAATAGAAGAGATGAGTCTGTAGGCTAAGGGAGGCAGAGGGCACAAGGATACAGACATAGAATGCTAACCTTTACCAATGAGACACACCTATGCCAGAGTTTGAATTAGAAGTTTGTAACCCAAAGAAGCAGGCACTGCCTGGACTCCATTATGATGTGTGCAGCAACCGATACACCCAGTTTCTAGAAGCATCAAGTAGCAGAGTTCCTAGCAGTTGCATCCAATGTCTAATGATGTGATCAGAGTTGCCTGTCCTAAGAAATGGTGGCAGCATTATTCCCACTGAAGCAGTTCTGCTAAAGGACTCCAGCCCCTGTGGAGAGCATGTGAACTTTATAATACAGTAGTATCTGCTTATCACACGTGAATACATCCCAAGACCCCCCAATATATGCCTGAAACCACAATTACCATGAAACTTATTTCTGATTGTGTCTTCTATCCACAAATTTAATGCTTCTTCCATCTTAACTAAGCACTTATCACACACGGTGGCGATAACTTTTACAGTCTGAGGTGTGACAATGAAACCAGCATGAATTTCCTTTTCCTTCCTCCGAATTTCACAGATAGGAGATTTGTTCTTATCATAGATTTTAGCAATCTCAGTATATAGGATTTTTTTTCTTTCCTTATTAAGCTAGAAGTTTCACCTTTTCACTCAAAGGAAGCATTTTGTGGCTTCTCTTTGGCATATCCAAACTGCCAGCATCACTACTCTTGCACACTTTGGGGCTATTATGAAGTAAAATAAGGGTGATTTGAACACAAGCAACTGCCACAGTTAATCTGAGAACTGAGACACTTCTAAGTAACTAGTTGGGTGGGTAGTTTCCACAGTGTGTATACTGATGATTTATGTCCCAGGTGGAACTGCATGAGATTTCATCATGCTACTCAGAACGGTGTGCAATTTAACTTATGATTTGTTTATTTCTGGAATTTTTAATTTAATATTTTCAGACCACATTTGACTGCAGGCAACTGAAACCAAGAAAGCAAAACCATGGATACAGGGATGACTATAGCCTTGAATAAATCTCTTTTCTAGCTTAAACTAGCAAGAGGGGTTCTGTTGTTTGCAACTAAGAAATCTGACTGATACAGAAACAGGGCAAAGAGTGGCTACAAAAAATACATATAACCTCAATTGCTGGCCTGGTAGGCCTGAAGGCAGTGAACATCCACCCCAGCATAACCCCCATTAGGAGTTCTTTCTTTCTTTGTTTTGAGACAAGGTCTTGCTCTGTCTCCCAAGCTGGAGACAGTAGCATAATCTCATCTCACTGCTGCCTCCTGGGCTCAAGCAATCCTCTCATCTCAGCCCCCTGAGTAGCTGTGACCACAGGTGTGTGGCACCACTCCCGGCTAATTTTTGTTTTTTTTTTTTTGTAGAGACTGAGTTTCGTCACATTGCCCAGGCTGGTCTTGAACTCTTGAGTTCAAGCAAGTGATCCACCCGCCTTGGCCTGTGAAAGTGTTGGGATTAGAGGTGTGAGCCACTGGGCCCAGCCTTTTGGTTTTTTTGTTTGTTTATTTTGAGACAAGGTCTCACTCTGTCACCAAAGCTGGAGTACAGTGGAAAATCATGGCTAACTGCACCCCAACCTCCCTGGGCTCAGTTATCCTCCCACTTCAGCCTCCAAGTAGCTGAGACCATGGGTGTGTACCACCATGTCCAGCTAATTTTTGTATTTTTTGTAGAGACAGGGTTTTGCCATGTTGCCCAGGCTGGTCTCAAACTCCTGAGCTCAAGTGATCCACCCACCTCTGCCTCCCGAGGTGCTGGGATTACAGGCATGAGCCACCACGCCCAGCCAGGGGTTCTTAAATACTGGTTTGTACCATGCATTGATTGCAAAAAGAGCTACACTGTATCTATCAGGCCATACTTCCCAACCCCCAAACTAACTCATTCATAAATGATCAAATACTGTGAAACTCTTAGGTTACATATTAGTGGACGAGAGAAGACTATATTTTGTCTTTACTGAAGCTGAAGCAGCAGCCGGAGTAGCAGGAAGCAGATTTCCTTGTAACCAGATTTTTTTTTAACTGATCACTGTGGTGACTTTATACATTATAATATTCTATGCATACCTGAAGCTAACACAGTGTTTGTGCCCCTAAAGCACTCTTTTGCCAGAGATCCTAGAGGACATTGGGGCTATCTGTATCTAGGGAGCTAAGATTCTAATATAAAACTTGCTAAAACATGCACACACATACATAATTAAGACATCTGGTTACCTTATGTTGAAAATATGACTGATTCCTTCAGCCTAAAAGTATTCATTACAATATGGTCTGTACGAAGCCATAATTTTTCAGCACAAAATCAGAATCCATTCTTAAAAGTTAGTAAATGAAAATTTATGAAAATATGTGAAAATAATGGTCTTGTCTCAACAAGCTGACTTTACTTAACCACTAATGATAATACATATTAGATGTTGAAAAAACTCATGAGAAGATTATTTTCTAATGGAAGCTGTATTTAGCCCATCCTATGAAATTGACTTAAAGGTGAGGTAATACGTTAGGTAAACAATTTAAGAAGTCTATCCAAATCGCTCAAAGTGCTTTGCAGACATGAGCTAATTCAGCCTTATAAGTAAGTTTGTGTAGTTGGATTCATGTCCACTGTTCCCTTTGAAACTGTCTCATGGGTGGTAGTTTGTTGAGGAAAAGGTGTGGATAACAGCAGGCCCATCCCCAGTCTCAGGGCATCTTTGGAGGCCCCTGGGAGATCCTCATCTTTTGAGGCCAGACTTCCTCGTCGTATCACAAGATCTCCCTGACTCATCTCCTGGGGTTTCAAAATGAGGAAACAGCTGTCGGGGAAGGCATGTGGGGGAAAACACCTTGAGGGAAAGGAGGCTGGTAACTGTTATGTTTCTTTTAAAAACACCCTGAGACCACACAAATTTGGGGGATTTCAGCCATTACCTCCTTTGAACTTCAGGGTATTACTAGGAATTAAGGTGAGTGGAAGTAGTCACTTGGCTCCATCCTCTTGAAACAGGTGCTAATCTATTCTCCTGGCACCCCACTTCGAGATGACTGATCTCCCCTGTGGTGGGTGCCATGGTGTCTGGTCACATGCCCCTTTCAGGACTGAGGTACTCATCTTCCCAGGTGCTAACAATGTTGTCTGGTGCTGGCTTATGGCTCAGACCCTTTCTGGAAACTACCCTCTGTTGAAGGTGGTTTTCTCTTCCAAAGTCATGCTCCTTTCCTGCATTCAATGGTTGGCCAGTGAAGGGTAGATACAAGGCCTGGGCCTCCTCACTCCAGTATAAGACAACTCTGAAGGACCGTCCCGACCCTAGAGCTCCCTGTGGAATTGGATGAGGGGCTGCGTCACAGCTCAACTTCTCCCTCTACCCAGCCCTGCCCCCTTTACTACCTCCCAGGGTATACCTCCCTGGAGTACGCCTTGATGAACTTCTTTCGCACTAATCTCCATCTCACACAGTCTGTTTCTAGGGAATCTGAACTAAAACACCGCCATTTTAAGTACAAGCCTGCATCTCGATGTCAGAATAACTATACAGCCTTACTTAATTCTTTAAAAATTGCATTACCTACAATTAAGTCACTTCTGAGGGGAGTACTGACTAGCCTTGCCCTTAGACTTACGATTATAGCAGACAGGGCCCAATGCCAAAAAATGGTTTAGTTTAGGGATAGCAACTGTCTATTATTAACTACAGCAAAACCAGTAGGTTTATTATAATAGGACACAAAGAGTTGCTCATGTATTAACTGTTGAGGTAATTAATGTCAAATGAGACTTGAAGAAGGAAGAAGGGAAAGAAAGTCATAGGCAGATAGGTAGGTAGACATCAACAATTAGATACTGAGCACATGTGATATAAGTATTGGGGAACCAATAAGAAAAAAATATATCGGCCCCTCCCACATGGAGCCCACAGTCTAGCTAGGAAAACAAATATGTTATTAAAAGCAAGCGTGGTATGTTGTAATGGGGGAAATGTGGAATGGCATGACAGTACCTAGCAGGAGCATACAACTCTGTCAAGTACAGGGTTGGAGCAGGAGAGAGAAGAAAAAAATGTGTATATGGAACTAAATAGGCAAGTAATGGACTGGGAAAAAGAGGACTTCAGGGAAGTTAATCCAAGGAAGTAATAATCTGCAAGGCAAAAGAAGGACTTTGCAGGAAGATGTTCTATTTATAATGTTGGAAAATTGGAAGCAACTCAAATGGCCAACAATAGGGGAATTATAATAATAGAACATTACAAAGTCATTAAAATGAAAATAATAAAGATTAGATCCATTTGTGGAAATGCAATGTGAAATAATATTAAATGAGAAAAGCAGAAATAGTACACGTTCACTGGATTATAACTACATGAAGATATGAGTCTTTATAAACAATGGCTTAGAGGACTATGTACCAAAGGAACAAAATTTAATGTTTAATGTTTCCTTCCTCCCCTTATTCCCTTGATTATGTCATCTTTCTGGCCTGATTTATTTTTAAAGTTTTCTTTTCTTTCTTATGAAAGCCTTACATATCCGTACACTAGTCTAAAATTTTTTTTTTTAATCTTTCAGATATACACAGAAGTTCCTGCTCCTCACTACAATGAGGAAAAAAAGTGGCAATATCGATAGAGGCTAGAGGCAAAGAAATTCGAGGCAGACGGGGTAGGACCCAGCAAAACCCCAACTTCAAGCTGAAACCCGCAGCCTAAAGTGCCTAAAGTGAGAACTTCTATCCCTGTTTGTTCGCTCTCTCCCAATTGGCTCTTCCTGAATAATGTCTTTCTACCAATTGAATGTTGCCTTTTCCCAAAACTATCTATGACCCTCCCTGCCCCCATCATGTCCCTATAAAGACCCCAGACTCAGTAGGTAGAAAGGGAGAAGTAGCTTGACTGGAGAGAGGCAACTTGACTTCAGAGGGACAGCTGGACTTTGGAGGAGTGACGGTTTAACTTCAGAGAAGCGCTGGCTGGAGACTGCCAAATGTCAGGGAAGATGACCTGCTGGTCCCGCCTCCTCTTCAGCTCCCCTCTTCACTGTGAGCCATTTTCATCCATAAATAAAATTCTCCACCTCCACCATCCTTCAAGTGTCCATGCAACCTCATTCTTCTTGGACACTGGTCAAACGCTTTGAACCCACCAAGTGCAGGTACCCAAAAAAGGCTGTCACACTGGCCCTTTGCCCTCACTGGCAGAAGGCAGACACTTCACATGACAAGGCAAGGGGCCCACTGAACTGATAACACTCCACTGTCCATGGACGGTGGAGCTAAGAGAGCATTGTAACATGCCCTTTGAGGTTTCGGGGACTGCAGGCACCCCTACCTGGGCACCACCGCAGGACCCACATGGAGCCTGCTCCTGCCAGCACCCAAAGCAGCTGGCCGGATTCTGCACTTGTTCGCCTATGCCTGGTCTGGCCACAGGGCCTGCACAGAGCCTGCTCCTGCAGGTACACCATGCGGCCAGCTGGATCCCACACTCACTCACTCAAGTGCTCTCTCCCTCAAGAGGTTAAGCATGGTGGGCCAAGAAAACAAGCCACCCTCCGTCCCAAGTCCGACAAACAGGTCGAGAAAATTCCTGCACCAACATCACCCTGGGGAAGAATTAGCATCTTAGACTTTGGACTTTTAGCTTAGAGGGAACTGAACATTTTCAAATGGCATAAAAGATACACTTTAAAAAAATCAACTTTTATTTTAGATTCAAGGGGTACATGTGTGGGTTTGTTACATGGGTATATTTTGTGATGCTGAGGTTTGGGGTACAAATGATCCCATCACACAGGTAGTTAACATAGTACCCAATAGGTAGTTTTTCAGCCCTTACCCCACTCTCCCCCATCTAGTAGACCTCAGTGTCTACTGTTGCCATCTTTATGTCCATGAGTACCCAATGTTTAGCTCCTACTTATATGTGAGAATGTGGTATTTGGTTTTCTGTTCCTGCATTAATTTGCTTAGGATAATGGCCTCCAGCTGCATCCATGTTGCTGCAATGGACATGAGTTCCTTCTTTTTATGGCTGCATAGTATTTCACAGTGTATATATGCCACATTTTCTTATCCAATCCACCAATGATGGGCATCTTCTAAGTTGATTCCAAGTTTTTGCTATTGTGAATAGTGCTGTGATGAACATACAAGTGCAGGGGTATCTTTTTGGCAGAACAATTCATTTTCTTTTGGATATATACCTAGCAGTGGGGTGCTGGATCAAATGGTAATTCTATTTTATGTTCTTTGAGAAATCTCTAAACTAGCCACCATAGCCAAACTAATTTACATTCCTACCAACAATGAAAAGCATTCTCTTTCCTCTACAGCCTCGCCAGCATCTGTTGTTTTTTTTAACTTTTTAGTTATAGCCACTATGACTGGAGATACACATATTTTAATAAACAAGAAAGTTACAACCTTTTAGAAAGCTATTTTGACAATATACCTCAATGACTTTTAAAACTGTGTAGTCTTTGATTCAGCAATTCCTATTCTAGGGTGTATCTAGTGGTATGATGGTAAATGTTTAACAACCAGATGGCTCAGGGGAAAAAAACCTTGAATTTGTAGGGTTTGTCAATTTCCATGCCGTAAATATCCCCATCATGGCCAATTCCAAGTTACCAATAGAATCACAAGAGACATGAAAATATATGTCCACAAAAATCTTCATATATAAATATTCATAGCAGCATTATTCACAATAACCAAAAAGTAGAAACTACCCAAATGTCCATCAACTAGTGAATGGATAAACAAATTGTGATCTATCTATACAATGGAATACTACTTAGCAATAAAAAGGAATGAACTACTGATACACAAAACAACATAGATTAATTTCAAAATAATCATGTTAAATGAAAGAAGAAAATAAAAGGAAGTATACTGCATGATTCTAATGACATACAATTCTAGAAAATGAAAATTATAGTGACAGAAGGCTTGAGCAGCAGTGATTTAGGAATGGGAAGGTGCCAAAGGGAGGGATTATAATGAGGCAGGAGAAAACTATCAGAGGGAATGGCTATGTTCATTATCTTGATTGTAGTGATGGTTTTATTTTTCTTTTTTTGAGGAGTCTCACTCTGTCACCCAGGCTGGAGTGCAGTGGTGCAATCTCAGCTCACTGCAACCTCCACCTTCTGGCTTCAAGCGATTCTCCTGCCTCAGCCTCCCGAGTACCTGGGACTAAAGGCGTGTGCCACTACACCTGGCTAATTTTTGTATTTTTAGTAGAGACAGTGTTTCACCATGTTGGCCAGGATGCTCTCAAACTCCTGACCTCAGGTGATTCGCCCACCTCGGCCTCCCAAAGTTCTTGGATTACAAGCGTGAGCCACTGTGCCCAGCTGTGGTGATGGTTTTAATGGGTACATACATGTTAAAACTGATCATCTGTATGATATGTACAGTTTGCTATATGTCAGTTATTTCTCAATAAAACTTATTTTAGAAAAAGCTAGTCAGAGTTCATTCTATGTATCCCCTACGATTTCCTTAACATTTTATTGCACCCAGCCTGACTTCCAATGGCTAACACCTGCATTTTCACAGAAGCCTAACTTGGGGCTGCCAAACCTCACATCGCCATACAAGCTGAGTGGAAGTGCCTAGGAGCTAACAGCTTCCACCCCTCTTCTTTACCCTCCCTCCCCTGGGCAGCCTTTAATGATCAAAAAACTTGAGGGAATAAATGCCCAGCTCCTTTGCTTCTTTGCCCCTTTGCCATGATAATTCCACAGTGAACTGTTAATACTGGTAGGATTAAGTTTAGTTCCAGCTAATGGTAGCTGGCCTAATAATGAACCCATTGATGGGCTGTCTTTCCTTCCTTGTATCACTTCTCCACTCCCCTGGCCACATCCTTGCACCCAAATAAACTGAATGTAACTTAATCCTTGACCCAAGGTTGACTTCTGGGGGAACCCAATTCAAACAAAGTCAAAGTTTTGATGTCTCTTACATTACTAGAAGACAATACTGGAAAAGATAGACAAGTTACAGAAAGAAAAAACATTGGTTAAAAAGATCAAAATATTTGTGTAGTTTGGAATGAGAAAATAAGCAGCTTTCCTGTTGCTTCTCCCTGTACTAATTTCTGCAACAAATATTTGTTCTTATAGGGCATCTCATCTCAGCCAGAAACTATTCCATGTGCTGGAAATATGGAATAGAAGAAGACAACACCTCTGCACATATACAACACATATTATAACAAGGGGAAACAGACAATAAACATAATAAACACAAAAATATCAGAGAGTGATTAATTATTTTCAAAGAATTAAAGTTGGATGAGATAAAGACAAGGACTGATGGTATGGCTGTTTTAGATTGAGTGGTGTAATAAAGTAGATTATTGTTCAACAAATCTTCCCCTCCATAGGAAGAGTATTTTTCCTCCACATTCATGTTGACTGTGTAAACTGACTTGGATAATAGTGGCAGGGAAATACTGGGTAGAAGAGGGAGGGGTCCCTGGCGAGGGAACCACCCTCAAGCCTGGACCCACAGTCCTAAATGAGAACATGCATTTCTGTTTTCCCGCCAGAATGTTGCCTTTTCCAAAACCACCCTGCCCGCCATGCTCCCTATCCTGTGCCCATAAAAACCCCAAGCTCTACTGGCAGAGGAGCAGAGCAGCGCACCAGAGAAGGAGAGAAGAGCAGAAGCATCTGAACAATGAGAGGAGATGAGGCAGCTGGACATCAGAGACTACAGTCAGAGAGGAGTTTGGCCGGGGACAACCAAACTCCAGGGAAAGATTATCTTCCCACTCCATCTCCTTTCCAGCTGCCCATCCCACTGAGAGCCACTTCCACTGCTCAACAAAATCCTCTACATACACTACCCTTCAATCACTTCATGTGACCTGATTCTTCCTAGATGCCAGACAAGAATTCAAGACACACTGGGTGCAGGAACCCAAAAAGGCTGTCACAATGACTTTTCGCTGAGCTGCTTAGCACTTAAGCCATCCGCAGATGGCAAAGCTAAAAGAACATTGCTTGTAACACATGCCCTCTGAGGCTCCACAGGTCACAGACAACCCCTAAACGCTACCACAGGCCAGTAGAGGGTTCGTACCAGCACCCAAAGGCACTTGCCCTGGCTCCTGCACCAGTTCACCTGCGTGCTCCCCCTCCCACAAGGGGTTTGAGTGCAGCAGAGGAGTAAAGGAGCCACAGCCCTGTCGCAAGCCCCAGGAAGGGGTCAAGGGAACTCTCCCATCTCAATGGGAGTGGGAGACAGACAGTGTGTGAATTCTTAGTTTAGGCCTTAATAGGATTGAGGGTTTTCATTTGCCCATTTAGGAGGCAATGCAGACCCAAAACTGAGACATAGAGTAAGACTGCCCCAATCACCCCACAGGCCTATGGAGATCGGAATAAATACTTGCTGTTTTAAGCCACTGAATTGTGAGGTCGTTCGTTATGAAACTATATTATAGTAATAGCTGACTGATTCGCCTAGTCAGGGGAATCTCTCTGAGGAGATACTTAAATTGGGATTTGAATAAGAAGTCAGTCCTATAAAGATCATTCCAGGAAGTGAGAATATCTAATACAGATAAAAAGATGCAAAGGTGGCAGTTGGCTTGGCATATTCGGGGAACTGAAACACAAATTGTGAATCTGGACTGTGTGAGTGGCTGAGTGGGAGAGTGGCATGGAATGAGACTGAAGGGGAATCAAGCAAAGGCCAGCAAATAGAGGGCTTTGCAAATGACAATAAGAAGGTTGGTTTTCATTCTAACTGCATTGGAAAGCCCCTGGAGAATTTCAGCAGTGTAGTCACACAATCAGATTGATTTTTTAAAAGATCACTCCGGCTGCTGTGTGGTGAATAAATTAAATGAAGGACATGCAGGCTTTTCTACTAAACTAGGCTGCAGTCTCAGAATCTTCCTCAACAGAGTTCCTGAACTACTGAACAGAGTTAAAAGCTATATGCCAACTTAAATTTAGGTAGTGATAGACACCTAGATAAAATACACATAGAAAATAGTTTGAGGAACTGTTTCAGTCATATGTAACAAACCATCCCAAAACTTAATGACTTAACAATCATATATTAGCAAAAAAGAAAAAAAAATCATACATTTGCTCACAAATCTGCAATTTGGGCCAGTCTTGATGTGGACAGCTCATCTCTGTTCCATGTGGAATCAGCTGGGGAGGCTCAACTTAGGATTGGAGGATCCACTTCCAAGATGACCTCATTCATATAATTGGCAAGTTGAGGCTGACTGTTGGCCAGGGACTTTTGTTGTCTTCCATGTAGAGATCTTTACGTAGTTGCTTGGACTTTCTTAGCTTGGTGGATAAGTGATCATTCCAAGAGGACAAGTCCCAATATGCATGCCATATTAAAATCCACTGCTTTTAAGAAAAGACTTGCTCTAACAGTCAAGGGAAAGATGGTCTATGTACTCATAATAGGTTCATTTTTTCACTTAGTTTTAAATAACTGCATAAACTTCTTTTTAGCACCTATAATATCCACCTTTTTAAAATGCATTCCATTCAGAGTTATAACTATATAGAAATGCAAATACTTAACATCATATAAATGAAGAACACACTATAACAGTGATTGTTCATCTTCAAAATATTAGAAAGCATGAGGGACCAAAAGAAAAAAGAAAAAGACATAAACCTTCACAACATTCCAAGTTCCAAGGCAGGAAATCAGACAATGGTGGGATTTTTCCTTCTTCATCATATTGTCGTTTCACATCCCAGTAAGTGTAGAGTAGATGCAAACACAGTGCCACTTCAAGCTTGTAATGTCAACCTTTGTGGCATAAACAGAGAGTATATTTGTCACTCTTCCTTCCCCTCTGTCCCTTTCTGAACATCTACCTTTGCAGTCACCACAGCTTTGCCCATATCTGATGCAGTTCCTTTCACCTGAAAGAACCATGCTGACTCATTGAAGATGAATAGCAGGTAGTGTATTCCATTTTCATCACCTGGATGACCAGGCGTTTGGCTTTAATCTTTCAAGACATCATGTATTGCTATTGATTCTACCTAGACAAAGAGAGAGCTTTTTTGTAATTGTGTCCTGTCACTATTGTAACCCTGAGCTGTTAACAGGAGACAAGCTAAGGAAAGGATGGCCAACCCCATGTGGTGAGAGATTCAGATTCCATTGTAGCTCTTGTATTCTCCCTTGAAGAAAGTAAAGTTGGGACAGTTAGGATTGATTTCCTCTGAATCAACTGATCGAGGGAGAGGACGTATTCATTCAATATTCTCTGAAAAAAAAAATAAGTAATAACACTTGGGGAAAATGTGAGTTAGATCAGCGTCCTGTAAAGTCTGAGGTCTTAAAATCATTTTGTATTTTTTACAATTTAAGTATAATTTACATACCATAAAAGCACAGGCATAAGTACACAGCTTCCCATGCCACCATTCCAATCATGTCATAGAATATTTCCATTATCCTAGGAAGTTTCCTTGTACCTCTTTCTAGTCTATGCCCGTCAGAGGTAATCACTTTCTGACTTCTATCGCCACGGCTTGGGTTTGCCAGTTCTTGAACTTCATATAAATGGAATCATACAGTACTTTGTGTGTGTGTCTTAGGCTTCTTTCACTCAATAAAATGTTTTAAAGATTTATACCTGTTGTCGAGTATATCAGTGGCTCATTCCTTTTTATTGCTGAGTAGTATTTAATTATATGACTGTTTCAAAATTTGTTTATCCATTCAACTGTTGATGAACATTTGGGTTATTTCTAGATTGGGGCTATTATGAATGAAGCTGCCATGAACATTCTTGTTTTTTGTTTTGTTTTGTTTTTGGGTCACAGTCTCACTCTGTCGCCCAGGCTGGAGTGCAGTGGTGTGATCTCAGCTCACTGCAACCTCCATCTCCTGGGTTCAAGCAATTCTCATGCCTCAGCCTCCCAAGTAGCTGGGACTACAAGGGCCTGCCACCACATCAGGCTATGCTGTCGTATTTTAGTAGAGATGGGGTTTTACCATGTTGCCCAGGGTGGTCTGGAACTCCTGAGCTCAGGCAATCTACCTGCCTCAGACTCCCAGAGTGCTAGGATTACAGGTGTGAGCCACCACGCCAGGCAAACATTCTTATCAGTTCTTTATGTGTACATGTGTTCTATTTCACACTCCACATACCTCAGAGTAGAATTTCTGGGTCATAGGATAGGTCCATGTTCAATCTATTCTTAACTTTTCAAAGTGGTTATACTATTTTATATCCTCTCAATATCCTCACCAATACGTGGCACTGTGTTTTAGTCATTACAAAGCTAAAATGTTGTCTTGTTGATGATACATTCAATCTTTATCTTCAAAATCCATGGAGCCAGGAAACTGGAAGTAAAAGAAAATGCCAGCGCAAAGTCTTCTCATTTAACCTGGATATGGGTCCAGATCTGAAGACATACTCAACTGCTGATCACTCTGGATCAGCATGGTCTTAACAATCCATAAACAAAGGGCTTTATGGAAAACTGATATGATTCCATATTCAGTAGGACTGACATACCTTCCATCTTAAACTCCCTCTTCTCCCTAAATCTCAATGCAAATATTCAACCAAATATATGATATGTAACTAATAAATAACCAGATAGAACTTGTCTGAAAAATCTCAATTTCAGAGTATTATTTATAATACCAAAAAGCAACTTGAAAATCCCTGCTGAAATAAAATCCACAGGTTAACACCACAGGAAAAGCTAAAGGCCAAGGTAGAAACCACAATACTGTGGTATTACTTGATCCTCAAAATACAGTCACCTCATGTATAGAACACTGACTGGTTAAGAGATTTGATTACAGTCATACCCAAAATACAGTCACCTCATGACTGTAATCAAATCTCTTAACCAGCCAGTGTTCTAGAGTCCTCATCTGTAAAATGGGTGTCCCAAATCGGAGAGACAGAGATGTTTGATGAGAACTGGTTAAGTGTGAAGAAATCCTTCAAAACAGTTTCCTAAAAAATACAAGACTGTTCTTATTTTTAAATCATTTCACAAATATGCTTTGCTTTACATTTAAAGAAGCAAAAAATAATAGTAATCATCAAAGGCAAGAACCCACTGCTTTTGCCTTTTCTTTTTATTTTGTATTTTGTTCCTTTTGTCTAGCTATTTCTGGAGTATACAACTAACAATAAAGAATGCCCATTGACAATTTCAGTGATGACACAGATCAACTCTATTTAGGATAGCATCTTCTTTGCAGAATATATTCCAAAGCTTTCTGGAGTAAAAAAAAAATAATGGAAAAGAGCACTAGAGAAATTAAGAAGTAGAGAAAGAGAAGTGGTGCTCTTTCTTCAGCTGAGATTTGACAAGCCTTTGTAACCAGAGTCACTGCATATGGCAAAGCTTTCAACACCCTGGGAGGAGAGCTTCACCTTAGGGATGTTGTTGTCTTAGTACATTGTGAAAGCTCTTTCTCAGCTGAGCAGATGATGTTAAGGGGCACAGCCCATCCACCTAACAAGCCTCCTTGTGCACCTATAAGCAGTTGTAATCTACCAGCAACCTATTGCCAGAATTCATTTTACAGTATGACCTCACTAACATCATCAACAATTTCTTGGAAACTGCAAGTTTTTATGCAAAACAATGCCTAAGGAAACCAATTTTTCCATAGGCTAGTTGATATAAACAAGAGTTAAGGCAGGGCATGGTGGCTCACGCCTGCAATCCCAGCACTCTGGGAGGCTGAGGCAGGTGGATCGCTTGAGGTCAGGAGTTCAAGACCAGCCCGGCCAACATGGTGAAACCTCATCTCCACTAAAACTACAAAAATTAGCCGAGTGTCATGGCACGCGCCTGTAGTCCCAGCTGCTCAGGAGGCTGAGGCACAAGAATTGCTTGAACCCGGGAGGCGGATGTTGCAGTGCGCCAAGATAGCACCACTGCACTCCAGCCTGGGCAACAGAGTGAGACTCAGTCTCAGGAAAAAAAAAAAAAAAGAGTTAAGTTCCTATGGCATATTTCTGATCACAAAACATCACCAAACTTCTAAATAAAGACCAAAACACTTCTAATATGAAACCTTGGAATACATGTGAACTATACATACGTTTAAGAAAGATTCAATAAAACAGGTAAGATTATTTACCCAATGATTCCAGTTTAGGGTCATGGGTGGCCAGAGTTTATCCAGGCAGCTCAGGGAGCAAGGCAACAACCTGGCCAGGATGCCATTCCATTGCAGGGCACACTCACACTCACTCACACTGGGGCCACGTAGACTTGCCAATGAACCTGACATGCACAACTTTGAGATGTGGGAGGAAACAACAGTACTCAGAGAAAACCCATGCAGACTACAGAGAACATGCAAACTCCACACAGGCAGTGGACCCAGCCAGGAAGTGATTTTTTTTTTTCTCATTGAGGTTATAATCAAGCAATGTCAAACAAAGACGTTATTCGAAGACCTGAAGTTGCAAGTTGTCAGAGCTATGGGCACAGTACTCTGGGCTCAGTGCTCCACGCAACTCTGTGCTAGAGAATATAGGAAACATAACTATACAAATCATTCAGGGTGCTCACCAAATACTTTCTGCTTGCCACTTTCCACATAAGTGGTAAGGCAATATTTCTCTGTCCCCCTTGAAGTCAAACCACTGGATTTTCTTTGGCCAATGAAATGTGATCAGAAATGATACACATCACTTTCCAGTGGAAGCTTAAAGAGCCAGTAAGCAATCTGCTACATTTCCCACTTCTCCAGTGATCACAAAGTGTGTGCCGAGATGAAGCCTTATCAGTTTGGATCCCTGTGTGGCAATTAACGGAGCCTCTTATGGATGCACATTGGCCATCCAGTATAAGCAAGACCTGCACTGCATGACCCTGGAAGTGAGTGCCTCCTGAAATTTTGTTTCCTAGGCACTTCATTTGCCTTGCCCTATTCTTGGCCTTGAGCAAGAATTAAGCCCTCATTGGGTTCAGACACTGAGATTGCTGCAGTGGGGACCAGTGGGGGTGCAGGGGACTTATGTATTTGTAACTGAAGCATGCTGCAGCCCATTTTGATAGATAAAATGCCTCTCCACTGGACTGGAATGAGGAGAACAGACAGACTCCAGCACTGGTGGTTCTAAAATGTGCCTGAGCACTCCATGACCTGGAGACTGGCTCTCAGAAATCATTTGTTTTTATTTGTAAGTAAGCCAGGACATTTGGGGAAATAGAGCCCAATTAAATAATCAAATTAAGTGCAAATATTCCTGTATGTGACAGGCAGAGCCAGAAGACTAAAAAATGAGCAAATTAATGACATGACTGGGTATTGTTCCAGAAGAGAGTGACTGTACATAAATAGAAAGCAAGAGAATTAACAGGCTGGTCGAGATTCCAATCAAATGCCCACTCAGCTCTGCTCAGGGTCCATTAAAAGTAGTAAAACTCCATTTATAGCATACACACAGATCTCCAACAAATTACCTGATAAGGTCAAATCAAGCTCTTCATGTACATAGTGATGAATATAAACAACTCTCTGTCAACATAACACAGAAAGCCTGTAATACTCTTTATTAAAGTGCTTCCAAAACCTGCCTCAAATAATTTCATTTGTCTTCAAAATAATCACGTAATTAAGTAACATATGGTACAAAGTTGGATACTTTGGAATCACCTAATCATGATGAGCTTTCAGAAAAATCAAAGTAATTTCCCATTGCTCCTAATCTTCAGATACCTCATCTCATTGAAAATGACTGGCATATTATGCAGCCTTATGCTAGGAGATTGCTCAGGTGCTTGGAGAGTGGACCTAATAAAGCTAAGACTGAGCTGAAGCTCAGGTGGGTCAGTTAGCTTCATGCAGAGAAAATCATTTTTAGTCACAAACTACACCCAAATTGTGATCACAAGACAAATTCTGTCATATTAGCCATAAAGAAGCATGGACAAGCATGTCTCTAGCTCTCTATAACCTATTACTACTAATGGAAAAATAAGTCCTAACACCACCTCTTACTGGTTACATCATCTCTCCAGGGTCATGCCTACAAACACGCTATCTTTCAGACATGTTTTTCTCTAAAATACTACTCTTTAACAAAATAAGTGCCTACAAAGGGGCTTCATTTCTCCACAGGTTCTGGACACCTTTCTTAAAATTATTATTTTAATTGAGCCCTTTCTCCTGAACTCTGAATCGTAAGTCACTTTTTTACAGAGCATCTTCTCTTGGATGACTCAGAACTCAAGGGCTTGACTGAATCCCAAGCCATAATCTTCTTCCTCTGGCCTGCTTGGCCTCCTCCACTGCCAGTCTCCAAGGATGGTGAACCAAAACCTGAAATCTGGGAGTCCTAGATTCCTCTTTCTTTCATTACTCACACCCATATTCAAATTATTTAAACTGTCCAACTCAATGCCATTTGCATTCCATCTCTCCTCTCCATTTCCCATGTCACTCACTACCTACTCCACATACCTCATCTTCCCAGGCTCGATCATTACGAAAGTCTCCTGGCTGTTCTTTTTCTCTGCAGTCTCACACCCCTCTAGTCTACCTCTCATTCATTCCAAAGTAATCCGTCTGAGAGAAAACATCTGATTTTGACACTCCTCTGCTTTAAAAAGACCCAAGCACCCCACTGGATAAAGAATAAATCCCAAGGCCAAGCTTCTAGGCTTTCTGATTTTTCTCAAAATACCTGTAGTTCCCCCTTTATTCACATGTCATCCATCACAAACTGCTTGTCATACTCTGTACATGCATAATAGTTTTATACCTTCATGTCTTTCCTTGAGTGGAATCACGAACTGGAAACTCCTTTCTTTCAAGTTCTGCCTGGGGAATTTCTACTCATAAGCTCAAATGTCACCCCTATGAGGGCATTCCTGAGCTTTCTTTATCCTTTTGCTTCCTTTGTGGACCCACTGTACTGATAAAAACTTTCTGACCCTGTACTTCAGTTATCTTTGCAGCATAGCAACCCTCTCAGTTTAAAACAAAAACCATTTTATTATTGGTCATAATTCTGTACATGAACTGGCTTCAGATTAGTGGTTATTCTGTTTATGATGTCAGCAGGGCTGCAGTCATCTGGAATAGCCAAAACAGCTTACTCCCATGGCCAGCAGTTGCCATTGGCTGCTGTCTGGGAACTCAGCCTTGTTTCTCCTCCTTGTTGCCTCTTCATCTGGTTAGAACTTCTCATAACATGGTAACTAGATTCGGGGGTGAGGGGAGGCATCCCAAGAGTAAAATCTCTAAGAGGAAGGAAGAAAAAGCTTCCCATTCTCTTGAAAGTCACAGAATGCCACTTCCTCCACATTCTATTAGCAAGGCGGTCACTGGTGGACAATGTAAGTACCAACTCTAGATGAGGAATAGCATGCTCAAACAGGAAGGGGAGGAACAGTTGGGTGATCTTTGAAGGCCAGCTACCACACCATGTTGGTTTGTATTCAGTCTACCCCTGAAATTCTGGAAGAGTCTTGAGGATTGGCACTATGTTTTAATCATCTCTTCATTCCCAATTCTTAGCACAGATCCTGGAACACAGTACTTAGATGCTTAGTACTGATGTTTGCTGATGTACTTAGTACTGATGTTTCTTCAGATGTTTGCTGACTCTGTGAACCCAATTAAATCAGATCAAAACAGCCCATAGGTTTTGAGCACTTATTCTGTGCTAATCTGTCTAGTTGATTGCTGTGGAGTTGAAGAAAGGGAGTTTCCCACCCATGAGCTTATGGGTCGGGGACAACATTGCAGTAAAGGGACACAACAGAAAAGGAGAAGATTAATAGTTCAAGGCAATTACAGTCAAGGTGTCACTGGGCAGTCCATGATTGATTGCCATGCTAGTTGTGTGGGCACTAATCCCTTTAGATCTTTAGAGGAGGCTGAGTTCACTTTAGACAGAGAGGTTTCAGGTAGAAGACAGGGTTGGATCTGAGTCTCAATGGCAAGCTGGGATCTAGAATGGGAGATAAATATGGCCAAGGCAGAATACCAGAAGCAATTATGTGGAGATGGGACCACACAAGCTGCATTACATAGTACCATTGTCACACACAAAATATAAACTGTGAAATTTTGTTTTCAAAAGAAGCCTTGCTACACGCACACTCTAGTAACTAAACAACAGTAGTCAAAACGTGAGTTCTTTTGTTGTTATTGTTTAAATTTCCAGTAAATTTATTCTATTTTTTTCTTTTGACTTTTAGGTTTGGGGAGTGCACGTGCAACCACACAGAGAAAGGGGGAACACTCTGTAATAATACCCCCCCTCCAAAATGTGGGTTCTAAACAACTTAAAAAAAATCAGTTAGGATAAATGGGTAAAAACATGCATGGCAGAGATTTTATTATTCATCAAATATCACGTTTTCTCCTACATTTCCCACCCTCCCTTGAAGGTGGTTTGAGCTGAAGTGCATATGACTTCTGGTCCAAGGCAGTAAAGAGCAAGAGAAAGGTTTCCATGTTTCCTCTTTCCCTTCTGTGCAGTTGGAAGTAAAGAATTCTGAGATGGCAGAACTGCCAGATGGAATTTTAGCCTGGATCTATAAGTTAGCCATTGGTGGACAACCATAAAAAAAGAGTCATTTTAGTTGCCTCAGACTGTGATGTAAGCAAGAAATATTTTCTTCAGCCATTGAGAGTTTAGTGTTTGTTACTGAAGCATAGCTTAGCCCAGCCCAACTATTATAGTCAGGCTAGTGCTCTCTGTGAAGGAATTGAATGTCATATAATACAGATTATTCAGCCTCTATTTAGAAAAGATAATAAACAAAGGAAACTTTTAAAATATCCTTTTGGCTATCTGAAACTGAAATTGAGTTATATTTTCCTTCCTAGGAATAATTAAGAGGTGTCAAATTAAGTAATCAACATGTATAATCTCTTGTGTACATTGATTGGGCCCACTGACACAGTGCTGTGCAGAACACTCTGTGATAGCTTTAATCATGGGCAATAGAAAGTAAGCACAGAAGGACAAAGCTTTACTTGAAATAAATAAAGCTTTACTTGAGATATTCCTCAAACCTTATTAAGTCAACATCTTCCACAACCAGACTTTTAAACATGGTTACTGACAAGCAGAAAATTCTTCTTCCTGCTTCATCTGACCTGATCCTCATTCTAATGAATCCACTAATGAGATGAGAGGTAATCAAAACTCTAGTCACCTAAGGAGAGATGGAATCCAAAGGCCACAGAAATCCACAAGCTAGAGCACTTTGGGGGTCCAAAGTGGGTGGATCACAAGGTCAGGCGGATCATGAGGCGGGCAGAGATCGAGACCATCCTGGCTAACATAATGAAACCCCATCTCTACTAAAAATACAAAAAATTAGACGGGCATGGTGGCTCGTGCCAGTAGTCCCAGCTACTCGGGAGGTTGAGGCAGGAGAATCGCTTGAACCCAGGAGGCGGAGGCTGCAGTGAGCCGAGATCACACCACTGCACTCCACCTGGGTGACAGAGCAAGACTCCGTCTCAAAAAAAAAAAAAAAAAAGAAAGAAAGAAAGAAAAGAAAATCCACAAGCTAGAAAGCTGGAGCCTGAATCTTGGGTGGCAGTCCCACCTATGCCATTATTATTTTGGCCCAAGACTATCCTAAGTCAGGTACTTTATTTCTCCCATCAGTTCCATTGATCCTTTGGCCTGAAAGAACGTCCAGCTGCACGCTGGTTTCTGGGACCCCATGAATTTCTTAGTCTGTGCATTAAACTTGAGCCAAAGAATACCTGTTCTTTGTAGTAATGTTTGCAGAAAGCCTGTCCTGAGAATGGTCCTACTGCATCCAGGGAGCAAAATTTATAAAAGGGAAATAAAGGTGCCTCTTAATTATCTGCCCCGAAGAGATGGAGCCAAGAGAAAAAATACCTCAACTTCACTCCTCCCCTGCCCTCCCATATCCTGCCAGTGACTCCCATTGGCTGAATGCAACTAGAAGGCAGAGAGCACAAGGGACCTAGGGGTGCAGTACATATAGGTCAACCTCCCCCTCCCAGTGTGCCAAGTAAGATGGAGGAAAGCAGAGAGCAGTTTTAGAGAGGCAGATGGAGATTATCCAGCACACTGAATAGAAGCGAAAAGTTATAACCTTAGAAACAATTTCTATTTAACTGACGAATATCAGCCATCAACTTACATACAATGGGCGTGTCTAAGTTCTGAGAGTTTTCCTTTGTTCCTCAAGATGGTGATTCTTCTTTTTTCCCCCAAAATCAGAACAGCAAGGAATTAGAGACTGGAAAGAGCAATTTCTTTTTTAGAATATGGTATGGGTGTGAGTGTTGGACGTCTCATTAGTGTCCAACCAAATAGGAGCCACCACTGTCCTACGGCCTTTGTGCTAAAAAGTTGTCCCATAGTAGAGCCAAGAAGAATGCATTAGAGCTTCCCTACATCTGATCACCAGCTGGAAGGAACCTTCTCTGGAAGATAAAGCCCATGGCCCAGTCCTGGACACTCTACACTCTTAGTATCTGTGGATCCGAACACCCCTTCCAGGGGTATGATTCAGGGAGCACAAAGGTGCTGATGAGAGGATCCTTTATCCTGGCTCCAAAAGTTCAGGTTCCTACCTCTTTCCCAGGGTTAACTTTACTCAGACCATGAACCTCAGCCTGTCAAACTCCTATCTGAGTCAGTCAACCTTCCACCCCTCAAATCTCTGTTAACTACACTCTCTGCCTGGAAACTCTCATCACTTCCCTGGTTCTCAGCTGGTTGCAGTTTTCTACAGACATTTACTGGTCACCCCTACTTCTCTATCCTCCGCAGTTTGCATCAGGCCAGCCTCAGCCCCACAGTGGCTACAGTGTTCTGCTGGTGAGGTACCTCTCTGGCCTGCTCTCTGGATACCTACTTCCTCTGCTACTTTTCACTGGTCTCCTACAACCCTGGAGTATTCCCTGCCTCCCTCCCCTCAGAGATGCTATCTTTCCATAGTCCATACAGAATTCCACAGTCAGGAATTCTATTACTTTAGGTCCTAAGTAATTTTCTGGAATCATACCTCAGGTGAGCAACCCACAAAAGTGCTCACTTTACCAAGTCAACTTCCCTGGGCTTCAATTGTGTTCCTGGTTGGGTGGGGGTGGACATGGGGAGTGCTAAAGAATAATTAAGAGGAAAAAAGTAAAATCATGACTCTCATATAAATATAAAATATATGCATGAAACATTTTATTTAACTTATTAATTAATGAGGAAACCAGTAAGATGTTACAAATGGCTCAAAGGAGAATCCAAAGAGCCATACATATATAGGCAATAAGGAATATTGAAATAAGGAATGTACAAATAGATGCAAAATAAGTAAAAAATCAGTTGCATTCCACCAGACATTTATTTGCATTTCTGTGGACAAGAACTGTTTGCATTATTATTAGTTTTCTACAATCTAAAGAGTTAGAACATAACTCAAAGTCAATGAAAGATGGAGATAACCCAGAAAGGTACTCTGAAAAGCACATCCAGGAAATTGTTTTTGCTGATTTTAAAGCCTTTCACAATTTTTTGTGATAGGAGAAAGGCCTCTTCCCCTTCCCACAGAAAACTACATCTAGTGTAATAGCACAAGGATTATCTGTGATGTGAGAACAGGCAGTTTTGCTTGTGGAATCCAATATATGTGTCCTCTTTATCTCCAAACCTTGATAAGGGATAGAGGCCTCCTCCCTCTTGGAGCATTGCTACTCGGAATGTGGTCTGGCATCACCTGAGATGTTTAGAAATTCTGATTTGGGGCCCCAGCCTAAATCAAAATCTTTATTTTTAAAGGTCCTGGATCTAAATAAATTAAAAGACATCCTATGTTTATGGACTAGAAGAGTTAATATTATTAAGATACCAATATTCCCACAAATGACCTACAGGTTTAATGCAATCCCTATCAAAATCCCAGCAGGCTTTAAAAAAAAAAAAATGACAAGTACAGCCTAAAATTCATACGGAAATTCAAGGGACCCAGAATAGCCAAAGCAATCCTGCAGAAGAGCAGAGTTGGATGACTACACTGCCCAATTTCAAAACTTACTACAAAGCTATAGTAATCAAGCCAGTGTAGTGCCAGCATCAGTTTAGACACATAGATTGACAGAACAGATTTGGGAGTCCAGAAATCAACCCATACATCTATGGTCAATTGATTTTTGACAAGTGTGCCAAGACCATCTAGTAGAGAAAGAATGGTCTTCTCAACAAATGGTGCTAGGACAACTGGGTATCCACACACAAAGGAATGAAATTGGACAACGACCTCATATCATATACAAAAATTAACTCAAAATGAGTTAGAAACTTAAATGTAAAAGCTAAAACTAAAAAGTTATTCAAAGAAAACCTGGGCATAAATGTTTATGACCTTGAATTAGGCAATGGTGTCTTAGGCCACTAAAAGCACAAGTGACAAGAGAAAAACAAAAAAATTGAACATAATTAAGAACTTTTGTGCTTCAAAGGACACCACTAAGAAAGTGAAAAAAAAACACAGAATGAGAGAAAACATTCGCAAATCGTATATCTAAAAAAGAACTTGCACACTTAATATATACAGAACTCTTAAAACTCAACAATAAAAATACAAATAACCCAATTTTAAAATGGGCAAATGACTTGAATAGAGATTTCTCCAAAGAAAATATACAAACGACTATGAAAAGATGCTCAACATCAATAGTCATTAGGGAAATGCAAATCAAAACCACAATGAGATACCACTTTACATCCACTAAAACAACAACAAAGACAATGACAGTGTTGGAACTCCCTTCATACATTGTTAGTGGGCATGTAAAATGATGAGGGGACTTTGGAAAACAGTCTAGCAGTTCCTCAAAATGTTAAACAGAGTCTTAACATATGACCCAGCAATTCTAGTCCCAGGTATATACATACCCAAGGGAATTGAAAACATGTCTATTATAAAAATCCTCATAGCTGCATTAGTCATAAAACAGTCATAAAATAGAAACAATCCAAATGCCCAGCAACTGATGAATGAGTAAATAAAATGTGGTATATCCATACAATGGAATATAATTCAGCCATAAGAAAAAGTTAAAGACAATATGCTAAATGAAAGAGGCCATATAAAGGCTGCATATAGTATGATTTCATTTATTTGAAATATCCAGAGTAATTCAATCTCTAGAAACAGAGAGTTCATTCGTGGTTGTCGGGCCTGTGAGGGAGGCGAGATGGGCAGTAACTATTCATGGGTAGGGGATTTCATTTTGGAATAAGGAAAACGTTCTGAAATTAGATTTTTGGTGATGGGGTGATAGTTACACAAATTCATGAACATACTAAAAACCACGGAAATGTTTCAGAGGGTGAATTTCATGGCATAGGAATTGTATCTCAATCGTGCAGTTTGTTGTTGTTATTTTTTGAGACAAGTCTCGCTCTGTTGCCCAGGCTGGAGCGCAGTGGACTCGGCTCACTGCAGCCTCTCCCTCCCAGGTTCAAGCAATTCTCCTACCTTAGCCTCCCAAGTAGCTGGGACTACAGGGGCCCGCCACCACGACCGGCTAAATTTTTTTCGTATTTTTAGTAGAGACGGGGTTTCACCATGTTGACCAGGTTGGTCTCCATCTCCTGACCTCGTGATCCGCCCGCCTCGGCCTCCCAAAGTGCTGGGATTACAGGCTTGAGCCACCGCGCCCGGCCTAGAGCAGTTATTTTTAAAAGATGGTCTTGAAACGTTCAGTGCCAAGTGGCCGGGATTTCCGACGGAAGTCAGTGCTCGTGCCCCCACCCCCTTGCCCCGCGACTCTGTTTCCCCGGCCCCTCCCCCCACCGACAGAGAGCGCTCCTCCCTAACGGTCGCCACTGCCCACTTCTGG
>NW_016808868.1:300976-314267 GCF_001698545.2 Rhinopithecus bieti | reverse complement strand
GCATAGGCATGGTAAAGTGTAAAACATGGTCTGGAATTCATCATAGTGGTTGCCTCTGAGGGAGAAGTGAAGGGAATGGGATTGGGCAAGGATTAAAATAAACAAAGGGGTCTTCAACTTTACATGAAAACTTGTAGTTTATTAAAATATGCCAATGTTAATGTTTGTTGATTCTGAGTAGCAAGTGGGGGCTGTGGGTGACAGCATAGCAGGGTACCTCTTTGGCAAGCTCACTCTGGGTGACAGTAACAAAGGGAGCCTTAAGCTGGCTTCCCCATAGCCAAGGGGCTGACAATCTAAAATGGCACTTTGCAAGTCCAAGCCCTTTTATTTACATTGTTGTACTTTGTTTTTACAAGAGTCTCAGGAATAAGGAAGGACGAGTATCACGACTTTATTAGTGACAAAAAGGGAGGCCATAGAGGCAAGAAGTTGTGGAATCTGGACATAAACTTCGATCTTCTGATGCCGTGTTCCTTTTTCTTTCTGTTACCCTGCAAGTCTATCAACGGGTTAAAGAAGATTGTGTGGGTAGACTGGGAATCTAGCCAAATAACCAGCCCCAGAAGGGAGGGAAATCCCCCAACACTCTTAAAGACAGCTCTGATCACTGTAGTCTCGCTCCTAATTACAGGTGTGCCTTCTAGCCTAGGGTGGAGACAGCTTCTAAACCTTAGCCAAAATCCTTCTCATATGAAAGAAGCCTTCAGAATGAGCAACAGACTATATGAGGTAGTAGGGCACCTCACAGGAAGGCAGCCAACACCTGTACACTTGAACCCCTCTGTTCAGGTTCTCTCCCTGAAACAGACAGTCACACTGTTGCCTGAGTTGGCACTGAATACCTAAGAAGGCCTTAGGGCTGGAAATCCCCAGAGTGCACCATCCGTCCACCACATGTCTTCATTGTGAGTGGCTTCTCTTCAAGCATAGCAGGTAAATGGGGTGGCTACAAAACACACACGCTCTATCTGCAAATCTAGCTCATCTCAAAGCCTGGGCAGAGAAGCCCTGTATGTTTATCATGCACAGTGTACTGTAATCTATACATTGCCTGTTGTGGTCTCTTTACTGAGATCTACAGCTGACGTCAGACTAGTTCCATCTTGGTCAAGGGGCCCCCTCTTTATCCCATTTTTCCCTTTCCTGTGATTCAGAGACACCCCAGGATAATGCAGAGAAGTCTACTTAGAACTACATCCTTTTATTTTACCTGGGGAAAAGCAGGATTTCCTCACCTGCAAGACTCAAAAGAGGACTGTGATTACACTCCAGTGCCTATCACATGCCACTACTTGTAGTGTCACATTTCACAGCTTTTCTTTCAGAATCCCTGGCTGGGAAGTCTAGGTAAAGCGGCAGCTCAGTTGTTTCTATTCTTGTTCCACTGCAACAAAAACATGAATGTCCTAAATCCCTTCCTTTTGGTTCAGTTTTAGGGTCCACAAACAACCTTTTGAATATGTGGGGCAACTGTGGGAAAAACAGGAGAAACATTTAGACCAAGCTGGCCCCACTGGCACTTTTCAATGTCTTGGCCTTATCCATCGCTGCAAGTCTCATTTTCCCACCCTCCCTTGCCACATTCCTCTCAAAACGAGTGAGCAAACTTCTTACAGGTGGACCACATTCCCACATACCCACAGCCTTCCCAATTCTTTGATAGCCTGACTTTCAATACTTGAGAGTGAGTTGTGCCGCAGTCTTCCAGCCCTGGAAAATATCACCCTGAGACATACAACTGGAGGCTTGTCAGTCATTCGTTGTGCTCTGTTGCTTGGGGCAATGATGTCCGAAACAGTGGCTGTTGCTATGGGTACCAAAGTCTCAGGCAATGATAGTATTGGGACTGAGGAAAAATGGTAAAATTGATAACTTCATCTCAGACTCAAACACGGATTCAAATTAACTGTGTTGAATAATTTACCTCTGGGGAAAAAAACCCTCACTCTATCACAAAAGGAAATTTCTTAATAGATGGTTGTCACTGACAACTTGTACTTCATTTTCCAGAAAAAGGAAAAGTATTTTTTTTCTTAGAAATGTGTGTGACAAGCAGTACAAAGCACCCAT
This sequence comes from Rhinopithecus bieti, assembly GCF_001698545.2. Taxonomy (NCBI): domain Eukaryota; kingdom Metazoa; phylum Chordata; class Mammalia; order Primates; family Cercopithecidae; genus Rhinopithecus; species Rhinopithecus bieti. The sequence continues at coordinate 312,194 of NW_016808868.1, read as the reverse complement.
TAATTTCTCCTGAATCTTCTCTACTCTGGAAATTTGCTCTACATTTCTGATTTTTAAATTCTCCTTTAATTTTCTTTTCATTTACCAGCAATTAGTTTCTTTTCACAAGCCTGAGAGACATATCTAATCAAGTATTTAGTAGAGGAAAGCATTATCTGTAATCTTGAAAGTGATACTATGCTTCAGATTTTAAAATAACAATTTTTGTTTTACAAATCATCTGATGTTGCTGTTGTTGCTGTTGTTATTGCAGTCCTGAGTTCAGGTTCAGAGAAATATCGATGGAGAATTTGCTTCAGGAAAGCTGAAGGGAAAGGTGAAATGAGAGTAATCATATTAGCAAAGTGTGAGGACACCTGAAAAGTAAAAGCAAAGAAATTGACACCTTGATTCACTAGTCAAGGGAGCTATAGGGGTGGGATGAGGTACAGTAAGAAAGGAAAGTACTCATGGCTATCATATTTTTAGGAATCCTGTGACCGTTTGGTTTGGGTTAGGTTATGAGTAGTAACAAAGACCAGAAAAGCAGAGTCTTAAAAAAGATAGGTTTTCTTTTTCATGTATAAAAGAAGTATGGAAGAAAACAGTTCAGGGCTACCGTGGAAGAGCTTTCAATCACATTTCGTGGATTCCAAGAGGCACATGTTTTTTCTTTACATTTTAACATATTTGAAATTGGGATGTATCTTACAATCACTGTCGGCCATACCTGTCATTGCCTAAGGATGCACTGCAAAACTCAACAAAATGATATCATTGGCTAAGAAAAAGTCCTGGAGATATTAGAGGTGTACTCTTTTAAAAAATACTGCGTTAGCAGCACGTTTGATGGCACAGAGGACGATATTAAGAGATATCAATGATTCTGAGTACAGAAGTGATTGAGAAGAGTTGAAATTTGAAACTGAAGTTCTAGCAGTACTTGAAACAATTTATTTAGCACATAGTTTCCTTTTTATGTGTGCACACAAGACTGATTCAATAACAAAAGTCTGTGCTTAAATAAGTGTAAAAGAGATTTTCCAGTAACTGAAATTTTAAAATCTAAGGGATAAGAAAACACTGTGTTCTAATTTAATTGGTAGCACTTTCTTGTTCTGTGGTACATAGAATAATGGTGTGCCTTAAATTAGTATGTTTGATTTGATAAAATACATTATCTTGTTGTTCCACTGAACAGGGCTTCCAGTGCAAAGGTCATCTCATGATCCACATGGCTATTACAGCTCCAACCATTACATTAGCATATCAGGAAGGAGAAAGAAAAAACATATATATTTGTATATGTATATATATGTGTATATATATGTGTATATATGTGTGTCTATATGTGTATATATATGTGTGTGTGTATATATATGTATAGGAGTGAGGAAAGATCAGGACATTTATTAGGAGGAAAGAAAAGATTATACATCTAAGTGTAATGGAGGATTGATCTTCAAGGTAAGGGCTGGTTGCTTATTGTGATCTCTGATGATTCAGGGGAACAATGTCATGGGAACATTTATTTTCCTTCTAAACCAGAGGATCCAACAGAAGGCCTCAGGCCAGATTCATCTACAGACGTGGTTTGCTTGGACTAATGATTTTTTAACAACCTTTTTACTTTGGAATAATTTTAAATTTTACATTTAAACTGCAAAGATGGTACAATTTCTGCATATCCTTTCCCCAGTTTGCTGTAATGTTAACATCTTACAGAACCATGGTACATTTGTCAAAAATAAAAAATTAAAATTGGCACATTACAATAGCTAAACCCCACACTGTATTCAGATTTCACAAGTTCTTCCACTGACATTCTTTTCCTGTTCCAAGTTCCAATCCAGGTTTCTACATTGCATTTAATTGTCATGTCTTCTTGGTCTCCTCTGTCTCAGTCTTTCCTTATTTTTCATAACCTTCACAGCTTTGAAGACTACTGATCACGTATTTCGTGGAATGTTTCTCAATTTGGATTTGTCAGGTGCTGCTCTCATGATTAGAATAAGATTCTGGGTTTTGGGGAAAAAGACCACTTTACCTCTGGAGTGTATATTTCATCACATCCTATCATTGAGGCTATATGACATGAACATGACTTATCATTGGCAGTCTTAACCTTTATTGCTTTGTTAGAGGTATTGGCCAGGTTTCTCCACTTAAAGTTGCTATTTTTCCCTTTTCCAAACTCTGTTCTTTAAAGTGAGTCATCAAGTCCAGTTCACCCTCAAGAGGCTAGGAGGAAGAGCACCGCATGGATGCACAGAGTATTTACCTATAATATTTGGAATCCTTCTATAAGAAAAATTTGTACCTTCTTTCCCATTTGTTTATTCAATCATTTATTTATCTCACTATGGATTCATGGATATTTATTTATTATTTTGGGTTATAATCCTGAACCACATTATTTATTTTGTTCCTCAAATTGTTCCACATTTGACCAGTTGGAGATCCTCCAGTTGGCTCCTGTGTTCCTTTGACATAGTCTCATCCTCTGTGTGTATGTGTGTAGCATTTCCTTACTTTTCAGCACTATAATATGCTCCAGACTCATGATGTATTTTCCCTGCCCCAGCTCTAGAATTAGCCATTTTCCAGAGTCCTTGTCCCTTTTATTAGATAAATCATATTTTAAAATGAACATCTTGAAAAGTCAATGATTTATAACTTTTTTATTTTAATTGACACATAATAATCATGCATGTATATGGGGTACCATGTGATATTTAGATATGCATATACTTTGTGTGATGATCAAACCAGGATAATTACACATCCATCATCTCAAACATTTATTATGAATTCTTTGTGATGAGAACACTCACAATTCTGTCCTGTAGCTATTTTGAGATATGCAACACCTTATTGTTGACTGTAGTCTCCCTACTGTGCAATAGGACACCAGAACTAATTCTTCCTTTCTAACTGTAACTTCCCACCCTCCTTTTTCTCCCAGTCTCTAGTCTCTGGCAACTACTATCTACTTACTATTTCTATCAGATCAACTTTTTAAGATTCCACATATGAGTGAGAATGTACAGTGTTTGTCTTTCTGTATCTGGCTTATTTCACTTAACGTAATGTCCTCCAGGTTCACCTATGCTGTTGTAAATGACAGAATTTCATCCTTCCTGTAGCTGAGTAGTATTCTACTGTGTAGATATGCCACATTTTCTTTACCCATTCATCTGTTGTAGGATACTTAGGTTAATTCCATATCCTGGCTATTCCGTATATGCTGCAATGAACATATGAGTACAGATGCCTCTCTGACATACTGGTTTCATTTCCTTTAGATATATACCCAGTAGTAGTATTGCTGGATTATACGGTAGTTCTATTTTTAATTTTTTGAAGAACCTTCATACTGTTTTCCATCGTGGCTATACTAATTTACATACCTACCAACAATACACAAAAGTTCCCTTTTCTCCACATCCTCACCAACATTTGTTATCTTTTGTCTTTTTAACAATAGCCATTCTAACTGGCGTGAGTTAATATCTCATTGCGGTTTTGACTTGTATTTTCCTGATGATTAGTGATTGGTTCTTTTTGTTTTTTTGTTTGTTTGTTTGTTTTGTTGTTGTTGTTGTGGGGGGTTTTATTTTTATTTTTATTATTTTTTGCTCACAATTGCTTTGGCTATTCAGCGGTCTTTTGTGGTTCCATACAAATTTTAGGGGTTTTTTCCTACTTCTGTGAAGAATGTTACTGATTTTTTGATAGAGATTGCATTGAATCTGTAGATCACTTTGGGTAGTATAGACATTTTAGCGATAATAGTTCTTCCAATCCATGAACATGAAATATCTTTTTATTTATTTGTTTCCTCTTCAATTACTTTTATCAATGTTTTAGAGTTTGCAGTAATCTTTTAATTTCATGATTAAATTTATTCCTAGGTATCTTTTTTTAGCTATTGTAAATGGAGTTGTTTTCTTGATTTCTCTTTCAGATAGTTCACTGCTAGCATATGGAAACACTACTGATTTTTGTATGTTGATTTTTGTATACTGAAACTTTTCTTTTCATGTACTTGTAAAGTTTCCAAAGTTCTTCTTGTTATTTAGTTCTAGTTTTATATCATTGCTGTCAGAAAAGATACTTGATATAATTTCTATCTTCTTATGTTTGGTATAACTTGTTTTGTGGATAATGAACTTTTAATTGGGAAAGTTCTCGTAAAATTATATATTCCTGGCTCCTTTTGAAAATGCTGACTCTCTGGCTACATTGGGCCCTGTTCCCATGGGAACCTTCATATGGAACTGAGTTTCAGCTGCCCTCTTAAAGCATACATATTCTCCAATTCACCACAGTACATGTCATTAAAGCAATGTAACTTAGGTACCTCAAAGAATACTGTGGCAATAAAGTACCTCTTTAGTGATTTTAATTACCTGCTGGACCCTGCAGTCACTCACTTTTGTCTTGTTGTACTTAGACTTTCTGTCCCAGGTACCATGGTGAGTGAAGGAATCAGTAACATGTTGTACAACCTCAGCCCCAGAAAAAGGATGACCCCTTGGGTTGATGTGCCCTTCTCTCTCTGGGCCTCACATGGTATTTGGGAGATTACAACTGGGTCCTTTGTCTCTTTGCCTTTGCTGCTTAGAAATTAGAAGAGCTCAGATTATAGTTCAGTCTGCAAGTGTCTCTGTCAGTTTCTCGTCCCCTTGTTGGCCAAAGTGTCAGTTTCTTTAACTTTTGTCACTCCTTGTCATGACTGGAAATTGCCTTGATGTTTCTGTAGCCTTCAAATACATTGCCAGATAGGATATACAGGGAGTCACAAACCAAGAGGCTCACAGATCAAACAAAGACACTCATTTCACAGTGTTTACTGAATGATATGGAGCATACAGTGAGAAACAAGGAAAGAGGGCAGTGAAGAGAAGAGAGAATGCTAGCAGGATGAAAGGACCATGCGGCCTAAATCCCATGTCAGAAAATGTTCACTGTCTCTTTTCTGCTTTAGCTTTGCCCACTGACTGTATGCTTATGAGGACCAGCAATGAAGATAGCTAAAGTCAACACACATCTGCTCTAACAGACAGATCCAGGGGCAAGTACTCCTGGGCACAACTATAACTCATAGGTCACCTGCTAAGCAGGTGTTTTAATCTAGTATATGAGAGAGAGGACATATGGGACCAGATAACTATTACCAATGAGCAGCTTATCTAAGGATGTTCCAACTATCATGAAATTTTGGTTTTTTCTTTTTTTTTCCCCCCCCCCCCCCCCCTTTTTTTTTTAATTTTTGAGATGGAGTTTCGCTCCTGTCGCCCAGGCTGGAGTGCAATGGCTCGATCTTGGCTCACTGCAACCTCCGCTTCCTGGGTTCAAGCGATTTTCCTGCCTCAGCCTCCCTAGTATCTGGGATTACAGGCACCTGCTACCACGCCCAGCTAATTTTTGTATTTTTAGTAGAGATGGGGTTTCATCATGTTGGTCAGGCTGGTCTCGAACTCCTGACCTCAGGTGATCCGCCTGCCTTGGCCTCTCAAAGTGCTGGGATTACAGGCATGAGCCACCACGCCCAGCCTTCCATCCCGTCTTATTCAGCACACATATATTCTGCCTGCTTTGTCCATGTCCAATATGTTTCACAAGAATTATCTACACTTAGTTTCACCTATCGTTATTTGTTTTTTGTATCTATTGCAGAATTGAGTATTCTTAAATAAATTGTAAATAAACATTTTCCTATGCAAACATCTTCTAACCTGTTCTTCAGACATAAACTGGCCTGGGAGGGTGCCGTGGATCTTTTGCAGGGCATTGTTGGTGTGGTTCCTGTCGTGGTTCTCCTGTCTAGAATTTTTGTAAGCTATCTTGAAAATCATCTGGAAGCCCTCTCAGGGACATATCCAGCTCACAATAAAAATTGTCCTGACCCCATTTTCTTTAAGAACTTTGATTCCTTAGCTCCTAGTTCCCCTAGGAAATCACTTACCTCTGTGACCTGGAAAAGACAGAAATGCAGACTTCCTAAAAAGGAGCATATCTGACTAGTTGCCTCATCTTTGTTTTGAGTCTGATACACTGCAGTGGATTATTAAGTCCAAGAGGCCCTTGAAGGAAGAGAGGTAGGAGTATAGGGTAAATTCAGTAGGTTGAGAATACATGGAAAGTGAAGGCATGTATACTGCAGGTGTAGACATGGATGCAAGAAGTGTCAGGAAACCTTGTGGAAATTCGTTGCACATCTATTATGAGAACAACAAAAAAAAAGGCAGCAGCATGGGATTGGTGAAATGTGGCACTTACCTGAAAATACAATATTAATCAGTTATTAAAATTAAGTTTTCTCAGGCAAATATGGTCTTGCCCACAAGGAAAGCAGATCAAGTTATTGGCCCTTGATCTGCTTTCCTAATGGGCAAGACCATATTTGGGGCCAACTCCAGGGGCCAGTGAGGAGTCAAAAGCTCATTCCAGCTCTCAGAAAGGAGAACAACCATGTATTCCCTGGTGAAGACAATTTGTAGACTTCACAACAAAACAACTGAGCTACTTTCTCTCACAATTTGTTCTGGAAATGTACTAAATGGAATTTCCTCTGATCACAGACAACCTCCACTTCTCCATTAAAAGGTTCCCAAGAGAGACCTGCTGGAAAAAAAAAAAAATCTACCAGAAAAGGTAAAAAAGAAAACTGAAGGCCTCAGGTGTTTGGGGTCTGTTCTCACTCTGGAGAGTTTTGACAAACTTCCTTGATTAGAGGCAATCCAAAATGCAGTAGTCCTTTGATGCGGAAGAGTTGCTTGCATAGAACTCGATGCCAAAACTAGACAGGATTCCTGATAAGACAATTAACAGCAGATTCATCCAAGAACCTTGGGTGAGGGCTCCTAAGGCATCAAACTAACCGGATTTCAGGGCCCTCTGATATTTGCAGTAACCCCCGCACATGAGTTTCACTATAATCTGTCAACCTACATCTTATTGAAAATGAAGGTGTTAAAAGGAAAGAGTTTGCTGAAGTAGAGGAAGGGGAGTTTTCCCCTGAACAAATCAGGAAAACCCGCTTTACCTAATCTGATCTCTTCCTGGCCCCAGAGGGAGAATGATCTCATTGTAAGTGGTAGCTCCGGGAAAAGAAGTTTGATGCCAAACTTACCTAAGATGTTAGGGAGAGAAGTGGAGACTTGAAGGTGGCAGGAAGATGGAGAGCCCAAACATAATTATAATCATCATGGTCCAACCCACAATGTTATTGAGGTTGGCAGAAATGTAGGCTCTGTCTGGGAGGATTTCCCATATTAAAAATGTGAGAGCCAGGTGCGGTGGCTCACGCCTGTAATCCCAGCACTTTGGGAGGCAGGTGGATCACCTGAGGTCGGGAGTTCAAGACCAGCCTGACCAATATGGAGAAACCCCATCTCTACTAAAAATACAAAATTAGCCGGGGTGGTGGCACATGCCTGTAATCCCAGCTACTCGGGAGGCTGAGGCAGGAGAACTGCTTGAACCCGGGAGGTGGAGGTTGCGGTGAGCCGAGAGCGTGCCATTGCACTCCAGCCTGGGCAACAAGAGTGAAACTCTGTCTCAAAAAATATATAAAAATAAAAATAAAAATAAATAAAAAAATAAAAATGTGAGAAACCCACACTGAATAAAGCAACTTTAATATCGAGAAAATGATTTGCTTTTTTTCCTCCACTCACTCTTCAAGTCTGTGAATGTGTATGGAAAACAGAGGGTAAAGAAGTGAAGGCATTTGGATCAAAAAGCAGTGGTGTGGATCATTCTATAAAAGATGCTTAGCATAGCTAAAACTTGTGAGAGAGGAAGAGCTGGCCGGACAGATGTGGAGGTGAAAACAATAGGAGATAGACTTCCACATCAGAGCTTGTGAGAACTGAGGATGAAGGTAAGAGAGAGGGTTCATCTAGCATGAAGAGAAGAAGTGTAACTCAAGGGGAGATGATAAAAGGGAGGTATGGAAGATGGGCTCATATTAAAGTTAAGGGTATAGTTTTTATGTTTGACTAAAAGGCCATTCAGAGAAAGCAGCACATTTAGACTGGGGCTTCAGATGGGGGTTGTCAAATTCCTTTTTGGGGATCTCCTGGGATAATGAGGGCACCTAATACAGACACTTGGGATGAATATGAAAATGTGAAACTAATGATTCTGCTTGAAGACGCAGGAAAAGCATTCTCTCTAATCAGGCAAGTGGCATCAAAAAGTTCTGAATGAGGCCTCACTGTCCTTTTTCTTTTTAAACTGGAGTTTGACTATTGTTTCAATTTGCTGCTTCAGAAGAATACAAGCCCAGATGTCAGGATGTCAGAGTGCTAGAAGAACATCAAAGCCCCTGGTGGTGCCACTGCAAGTGTTTCAGAGCAACATCAAAGAAATGCAGGGCTTGCACCTTTCCTTTCAGAGAAAGAACATCAGACTCAGCTCTGGCAGCTTTTACCTCCCTTGAAAACCGTTCACTGTTTTGTCAGACGTTTGGAAAAGGAAGTTTATTGGCAATGCCTGAAGTTTAAAAAATGCCACTGTACCTTCACCAGTAAATCCTTCCCAGGGGTGCATGTGTGTCAGGGCAGAATTAGGAAACAATGTCGAGGTTATACAGCATGGTACTGACACATTTTACTATTCAACTAACGAAATAGGACAACCCCTCCCCACATCTCCAAATCATCATAGGTAGATGTGAGGAAGAGTCCCCAGAAATCCTTCAACCACCCCAAATTGTCAGCCTCACCATCGTCTGCCTTGCAGCCAAAATCCTAATCTCAAATTGCCTTTTATCTTTACTTATATCCATCAGTACAAGAGCCACTCCCCCTTGCCCGATTTCCTAGGACATACCTCACCCTCCATGCTGTAATCTCCATAAGAATATGCACCTCTCCTTTTCTGTCCCTTCTCTTACCCCTCCCCAACTTTTGAAAGTTCCCCTGTGCTGTTTGGAACTCATGAACCATTACCAGGTTATCAACTTCTCTTCTGAACATGCCCGTCACCTTCTTGTTTTAAACTCACTCTGGAATTCCCCTAAGGACACTGCTTCCCTTGCACCCTCTCCAGTGATGATCATCCTCTCCACCGTATGACTGGGCCTGAAGGTAAGGTTGGAATCCCCCTTTCTCCTTGTGGATGTTTCCAAGCCATTCTTACTCCTGTTCCTCCTCCCTTAAAACCCCCAGTTTAGAATATAATGTCATGATATTATGCTCCCCTCCATCCTTTCTTGTTCTAGTTTTCTAGAGACTCCAACCCCATATTTGCTGATGATCTTAGATCTTAGTTTAGAATCTAATGCCCTGATACTATGCTCCCCTCCATCCTTTCTTGTTATAGTTTTCTAGAGACTCCAACCCCATATTTGTTGATGATCTTAGATCTTAGTTAAGAATGTAATGCCATGATATTATGCTTCCCTCCATCCTTTCTTGTTATAGTTTTCTAGATACTCCAAATTCATATTTGTTGATGTTCTTAGTTCCTGGCTAATGGTAATCTTTAGTATCTGCTGTGTTCTAATTCCTGGTCATTTGAATATCCACATAGACGACCCATTCACAACCTGGCCTTTTAGTCCCCTGATCTGTTCTCTTCTCATGATCTCATCCTCCAGTCTGCTCAGCCACTTATTGTTAGGGTCATATCATAGACCTTGTCACCTGGGATAACTGCACTGTTTCCATAATCTCTATCTTATGCAACAGACTCTCTGAACACCACCTCCTCTTTTTCTAGTTCATTATCTCTGGAGTCCTAGTTCATTCTCTCTAGACTCCTGATGCTCAAAATTCTATAATCCCCCTAGGAAATCAATTTGTTCACAACATTTTTACTGTGCCTCAAGTGTTTGATCTCCTCTATTTGCTCAAGTTAAATCCCATAGCAAATGATGATAATCATTCCTTTGCATACATTTCCACCTTACCTGACCTGCTTTGTTGTACTTGTTTGGCCAAATCCCTAACCTGCTTTAAAATATTTTGTCCCAACAGCACACCTGCACCCACGCAGCTGAACGTGACTGGAGAAACACTCAGTCATTCTGACTGAACACAGTTAAACTTAATGAGTATGACTCATAAGTGGGCCCTTAGTGCTGCCAATAAACATATTTTCCTATTTCATTTACTCTCCTACTCTCCCTGTTCATCATTCATACATTCTCTTCCATATTGGTTAGCCTTTGCTACACAGCAAGCCATCCAAATACATAGCAAAGATTGAGCATCCAAAATCTGAAAATTCAAAATCTGAAACACTCCAAATTTGAAACTTGTTGAGTGCCGACATGACACTTAAAGGAAATGCTTATTGGAGCATTTCAGATTTCAGAGTTTTTGGATTTAGGGTACTCAACTGGTAAGTGTAAACAAATATTCCAGAATCTGAAATGTGAAACATTGCTTGTCCCAAGCATTTTGGATAAGAGATACTTGTCCTGTAGTTTAAAGCAATAATCATTTTATTTGCTCATGATTTTGTGGGTCAATAATTTGGGTTTGAATGTTGGGTAGTTGTTCTACTAGACTTGTATCTACCTGGTATCAACCATGTGGCTGTGGTTATCTGATGACTCAAATGGGGCTGGCTGGTCTAAGATGGCAGTGGGTGCTTGCTGTTGGCTAGGCCACATGTCTCCAGCTCGCTGGCTTGGGTTTCCTCAAATGCTGGTGGGAGAGTTCCTAGAGATGAGCGTTTTGTATTCCTCTGCTTACATCATATTTGCTAACATCACCTTAGCTAAAGCAAATCACATGATCAAGCCGAGAATTAGTGTGGGAGAGGTATAACAAGGGCTTGATGCACTATGAGTTATTACTGGAACAATCTACTACTTCTCCCAACCTCTAATCACTCGCACCTTCTCCCAAACCCTCCTCACTCTCAACTGGTAACCTTGCATTCTGTTTCATTGAAAAGAAGTTGAAACTATACGAATTTCCACAGACTTCTGCCTACCACAGTACCTTCCCACCCACCAGCATGTGAATACATTTACTCTACCTCTTCTCCTGTTACTGGATGAAACCTCCAAGCCCCTATCTAAGTCTAACCTCTCAATTTTTGCTCTACAGCTCCTCTTGTCCACCCAAGAACATTGCTTCTATTTCTCATCTGAAGTCACTTGTGCTAATGCAGCCATCTGGTGGCTTGAATAGGTTGCTTGCTGAAAGATGGCCTCACTCCCTTTTCTGCATCATCATTTTCTCTCTCCTCATTGGATCGTTCTCTTCAGGAA
>NW_016808868.1:286600-297758 GCF_001698545.2 Rhinopithecus bieti | reverse complement strand
AGGGTAGCTCCATATTTCCATCTCGTAAGTTATATAAACAAAAAATACCAGAAGAAACAGATTATGTCCTTAGAATCTTCAACAATAATGGAAGTACAAGACCTGTGCCAGAGAAGATTTAGGAGTAGGTTGTCAAGAAAAAAAAAAAAAAAAAAAAACCCCACAGGATTTTTTTTTACCCTACCCTACAATATCACTCTAATAACCCTCTGGCTAATCTCCTTCATGCTAAACTCCTTAAAGTGCTCTCCGTATTCATAGTGCCCATTTTCACTCCTTCCAATCCCTATCAGGCATTCATGTCCATAACTCCATAAAAGTTCATTTTGTCATGGACTCCAATTTCCTCCACACTGATAAATACAAGGGTGAATTCTTAGTTCTTATCTTACTTGAACACCTTTTTTGGTTTGTTTGTTTTTGTTTTGTTTTTGAGACAGTGTCTCACTCTGTTGCCCAGGCGGGAGTGCAGTGGTGCGATTTCAGCTCACTGCAGCCTCAAACTCCCAGGCTCAAGCGATCCTCCCACCTCAGCCTCCCAACGTGCTGTGACTACAGGTGGAGCCACTGTGCCCAGCCTTACTTGAACACTTTATTGAGGTGATCTTCAGGATATTTCACTCTCCCAGTTTTCTTTCTATCCCTCTGACCTCTCTCAGTTCCGCCTACTGTTCCCGAATTCCTCATCTTCCTGACATCTTAGTATTGGAATGTCCCAAGGCTCAGTTATTTATATACTTTCTTTTTTGAGACAGGGTCTCACTCTGTTGCCCAGGCTGGAGTGCAGTGGTGCAATCTTGGCGCACTGCAACCTCCACCTCTTGGATTCAAGCGATCCTCCTGGCTCAGCCTCACGAGTAGCTGGGACTATAGGTGCGCACCACCATGCCCAGCTAGTTTTTGTATTTTTAGTAGAGACAGTGTTTCACCATATTGTCCAGGCTGGTCTCAAACTCCTGACCTCAAGTGACCTGCCCACCTCGTCGTACCAAAGTGCTGGGATTATACAGGTGTGAGCTACCACATCTGGCCTTATACACATATATTTTTTAATTAACAGATAACATTATATGCTTTTATCATGCACAACATGATGTTTTGAAGTACATATACATTGTAGAATGGTTAAATCTAGCTAATTAACAAATATATTACTTTACATACTTATTATTTTTGTGGTGATAGCATATAACATCCACTCTTTACATTTTTAAAGAATACAATATATCATCAACTACAGTCATTTTGCTATACAATAGATCTCTTGAAATTTATTTTTTCTATCTAAATGTAATTATGGACCAACATCTCCCTGTCTCCTTTACTCCCTAACAACTCCAGCCTCTGGTGACCATCATTAAGCTCTCTATTTCTATAAGACCAAGTTGTTTTTTTAATATTCCACATATGAGTGACATCATGGATATTTATCTTTCTGTGCGTGACTTATTTCACTTACCATAATGTCCTCCAAGTTCATCCATGTTGTCAAAAATGGCAGGATTTCATTCTTTTTATGGTTGAATAGTACTCCATTGTGTATATGTACCACATTTTCTTTATCTATTGATCCATTGATGGGCATTTAGGCTTTTCTATCAACATATAATGCACTCCTTTGGTGATCTTATCAAACTCATGGATTGAAAATGCACTCTATGTGTTGATTATTCCAAATTTATACCTCTAGTCTAATTCTCTCCCCTGAACTCCAGACCCATGTATATAATACCTACTTGAATATCTACTACTAGACATCTTAAAGTTAATCTGCCACATAGATATTGATCAAAGGGTACCCACTTTCAGTTTTAAGATGAACAAATTCTGGAAATCTAATGTATAGCGTGGGTAGTGATGGATGTGCAAATTAATTTGATTGTGGTCATTATATAATGTATATGTATATCAATTCATAACATCCTACACCTTGAATATATACAATCCTTATTTATCAAGTAATTATTTTAAAATAAAAAACAAAAGAAAAAGAATGAAAAAAGCCAGGAAGGGAAAAGATAATGTCTAAAACAGACAAATCAGTGTATAACAGAACAAGCATATTATATAGAGTTACGAAGATAACTTCCAGAAGAAACATTTTAAAGAGGTTTTCTTTGGGAATTATGATTAGAAGTACAAGTGGGGCAAATTTGTCATTTTAATAGTATGTAAATATATACATACATATAAAGTATATACATATATATATGCAAATATTATGCCTCTAGGGTATTATGACTTTTAAATAAACTACATGGTTTTTTTATTTAAAATTTATGTAATTGACTATATTTTCCCAAAGACATTATATCAAATCATGGGGGGAACATGTACCACATAGAACTCATATTTTTCCCCATACCTTCTCCATCTCAAATTAATGGCAATTTCCAATTTTTCAGAACAAAAGCCATAAAGTCATCTTTAATTCTTCTCTTTCTCATGTACTTGACATCCAAATTATCCATGAATCTTAGGCAAAATATACACAGATTCTGACCCCTTGTCACAACCTCCATTGCTACCACCCGTATTCAATCTACCACCACTTCCCACCCGGGCTGTCACAACAGACTCTTAACTGATCTCCCTGCTTTTTCCCTGGTACTATACAGACTATTTTCAATACAGCAGCCAGACTGAGCTTTAAAAATAGAAGCCGAATCATGTCACTCCTCTGTTACAATGGTCCTCACAGCTCACACATTAGGCCTATCCCATTCCCTACTCCATCCTGTTTCTTCTGCCCTTATTTCCTTCTACTGCCCTCCTTGTTCACTTGGCTCCAGCAACATTTCTCTATTTATAATTAGTAAAGTACCTCAAGACTACTACCTTCTTAGGATTTTTGTATCTAGTTTCCTCTGTCTGGAAGATGGTAGCAGTTAAGTTTTGTTGTATGGCAAAGCAACCTAAAACATAATGGAGTAAAACAACAATCAATTATTACTTCTCATGATTCTCTGGGTTGACTGGACAGTTCTCATCAACAAGTTTGGCTGAGGCTGGAAGGTCCAGAGCTGCAGTCAGCAAACTACAGGCTAGTAGCCAAATCTGGTCTGCTAACTCTTTTTATAGGTAAAGTTTTATTGCAACACATCTATGTCCATTGCTTTTATATTAGGATAGCAGTGGTTTAATGTTGATAGTGCAATGGGAATGAATTGGCCATGTGTTTCTCATCATCTAACAATATAACCCAGGCTCATTCACATAATCGTGATCACAAGTTTCTGAGGAGAGAGAGGGAGGGAGAGAGAGAGAGACAGAGCAAGAGAAAGAGGGAGAGAGAGAAAACACAGCACATAATGCATTTCAAGTCTCTGCTTGGGTCATAATTGCTATTGTCACACCTTCAAAGTAGGTCACATGACTAAATCTAGAATCAGTGTGAAAGGGGCTACCCAAGGACATGGATATAGGAATGGCAATTTTGTGTTCATTTTGCAATCTACCATAAATATTCTTCTTTTCTGACGTGTTGCTTCACCTCCTTCAATTCTATACCAACTATCACTTTATCAGCGAGCCTTCCTTAACGAGGTCTCCTCTCTCTGCCTCCTATCCCCCTTTCCTGTTTCATTTCCCTTTGTAACATCTATCACTTTCTAACCTATCATATTTTTTACTATTCATTTTGTTCATTGTCTTCTCCTTCTGGAATATAAACTCCATGAGGGCAGGGATTTTTTGTCTGTTCTTTCTGCTGTTTTGTCTCAAGTGCCTCTAACACTGCTTGGAATAGGAAATCAAAAAATGTTTTGAATGAATGAATGAGTTAATTAATGACTTAATGCTATTTAGAATTTGAAGCAGGAGTAGTTCCTTGCCATGATAGTACTACTGGCATTTAGATCTAGGGTCCATCAGTTATCTTTCATGGTATAACACCGACAGTATTATTTTGGAATAATGTGCATGAAGCACTTTGAAAATAAAAAATTTAAGAACGAAATTACTATTGCTTAGATTTTTATACCTTACATAAGTTTCATGACTTAAGTGAGTCTATAACTTACTCAAAAAGTAACCATCACAAATTATTATATTTAACTCTCCTAAATGAACTACAATAGGCACTACAAGTACCTATTTTGGGATGATAATCTCTTGAAGGAGAGTTCTATTCCTTAACAAAGCTCTGATCACATTGCACATACCCCCATTCAACCCTCTTGGGATCGTTTTTGCCTGCAGGATAAAGTCTTTCAAAGTTAGTGGTCATTTTGCCTTTCTAGTACCATACACTTTTAATCAAGTTAGCTAGGTCTTGAAGAAAGGACAAAACTCCGAAAAAGGTGATAAGAGGGGTGGAAGGGATTCTAGCCAAAAGTCAGAATGTGAGGTTTATTTTATATTTTATTTTATTTATTTATTTATTGAGACAAAGTCTTGCTCTTGTCACTCAGGCTGGAGTGCAATGGCGCAATCTCGGCTCACTGCAACCTCTACCTCCTATGCTCAAGCAATTCTCCTGCCTCACCTTCCCTAGTATCTGGGATTACAGGCACCCGCCACTACACCTGGCTAATTTTATATTTTAGTAGAGACGGGGTTTCACTATGTTGGCCAGGCTGGTCTCGAACTCCTGACCTCAGGTGATCCGCCTGCTTCGGCCTCCCAAAGTGCTGGGATTACAGGCATGAGCCACCACACCAGCTGAGAGTATTTTAGGAACAAGTTGTGGAGCAATTTGGCTGGTGTGGAAGAGCTATATGATACAGTACAATACAGCGGGCTATGGAAAAATGCATGGGAAGTACAATGTTTCAAATTATTACAAAAACATGATCAAGCCCCAGGTCAATCAAATGTCAAAAAAAGAAAATACATGGAACTGGACTAGTTTGACAATATGATGAGCATTTGGTATGCATTTTGGTTCCTATATTTACTCCACTTACTGAATTACATATGTTGTCTTTTTCATTCTAAATTCTGTATAAGTTTAAGATATTGAAACCACTGTGCCAATAGATTTTCCGGTTGTGATATTAATAGTTTCATCAAGAGCAGGATTCTGGCCTGCTGGATTGTTGACCTGCTATCATGTCTCTATCGCACCACTCCCTCAGTGGTTATTTATACTTCATCTATGGTTCCCAGACATTAACAAGAAAGAAAGGTCTTGAAACTTAAGGGAGTTTAGAGGGAGAACTCTCTATATCTTGTGAAACAGACAAGGTCACTACTTAGTCAACCTTTCTTACAAAAGAGTTCATTGATAACGGCCAAATTAGAGCTCTGGTCAACCGCAGGTGATGATGGGCTCTGTTGATGGGTGCCCTTGGCTAGACCTGAAAATGATGTCCTGAGAAATGATAACTCTTCTGCTCGATAACACAATGATGTATCCATTAAAGGTTGAGCAGAAAGGAGGAATAAAGGTGTAAATGTAGCCTCTTGATCAGTCCACATGTTAGACCTCTTACTCTCTGTCATGATCCCTAGTGTATTTCTCAAACTCCCTCCTGTGTAAGGCTATTCCAGTGCAGTTTTAGAGACACCGAGTCCTTGATTGTCAAAGTCCTTGTAATCTTAGAAAAACATACTCACATATGTAGACCAATTAACAATTCTAAAAATAAAAAGCCATATGGAGAAACTTTGGATTACATGCTATTTATTCATGCATTCATAATTATTTATGAGGACTTCATTTTCGCCAGGTCTTGTGCTAGATGCTAGGTGCTCTGCCTTTGAGATGTTCAGATTTTATTTGGGCAGACCAACATTAAAAGTGACGTTTAAGTGCTGTGATAGGATAAAGTAGGCAAAAGGGAGAAGAAAAAGCAGTTCAAGGAGAGAACACAGCACCAACAAAAGTAGAACATGGGTACCAGACAAGACAAAAGCAGAGGGTTCAAGGTATAGAAAAGAGGAAAATAAGTATTACCAAGAGAATGGCACTATATTTCCTAATGAATTTTTTCTCTGGATGGATGCTGGAAGTATAGACTTTAAGCAATCAGCAATAAGAGGCCATAGTAGGCTTTTGAGCAGAGGAGGAATATTATTGATTCACACTTTAGGAATATGGTCTGGAAGCAGCATCCAAGAATGTGAGAAATTAGCATAAATGGAAACAAAGAGATCTGGTCAAGAGAAAGTGACTGGGAATCTTCCAGCAGCTCCTGCTGCTATGTAAGAAGAAGAAGAACTCCCAGTGATTCTGCTGGCACCTCTTCTCTCCTGTCAGGAATACGGCAGCACTTAACATGACTGGGACTGAAAAAAGTCACGCTATATACTCCTTCTAACAGAACCTGCTCATAGCCTTCTTGAAGCAGCAGAAGGAGATCCATGAGATTTTCTCCTTTAGAGAAATACAGAAGCAAATAAAAAAATAAAGTTTGCAGTAATGACTATTTTTACCCAATTACACATGCATTACCAAGTGTCACAAATCCCATGAGCTGGAAGGTGTGATTTTCTGAGTCGGCTGCTGTGTTGAGATGAGAGGAATTGCTCAGTGTTGATAACACTGTTGGATGTTGCTAATGTAATTACAGTTTCCCAGTCTGGTCTCAAAAATTAAAGTTCTTGTATTTTTTTTATTTTCCTTCCCATTTGAAGAAGACAATAATTAAAAGTACAAACTTGCTTGGTTTGACTTTGTACCCAGTTTTATGGCAATTTTATTGCATCTTATATTGAATGGATTTTTTTTTCAATTTGTTTTTGAAAATGTCATTTGCACAGAGAGATTGAATGGACTTAATTTGTTTAGTCTTCCAAAGCGATGCTTATAACTGGGCCATGATAATTCGGTAAATATATCATGTGAAGGGAGACGGTATGAACAACCTAAAGAATTATTCATAGTGTATGAGGAACAAAGATGGATAAAAGGAAGTTTGCTAATAAACAGGACTCAGATGTTAAAATAGAGATGCATGTAAGACATTCACATTGTCCCATTAAAACACAATATTAATTTTGAGAATTTCTTTATGTCATTGGGGCTTTATTGTTGCTGTTGTGGTTGTTATTATAAGAATATACAGGACTGGCCCAACATAACAAATGTAAATTTCTCCCCCATGCTTCTTTGAGCATCATAGATAGTTGAACCTAACTGAATTTGTGCTTTGGACAATTACAATGTACTACTGTAAGATTTTTAATTGTTTCCATTTCTTGTCCTCTACCATTGCCTGCACATTTAGTCCACTTGTAAAAACACTCTTAAACTTCTTAATTCATTATTATTATGTATGTTTTAGCTACTTAGAACTGTCAATGAAACAAGTTTTAAAACCCTTTGAAAAATGTAAACAATTGGAGAAGAAACTGTTTTAAATGGCATTTTTAGGCATGTGAAATATATGAATAATCTGAGAAGCTATAAGCATGTACAATGTATTCACTGCCTACAAAGCGGTTTCATGTACAATATGTCATGGAAATCTGTCATTTCCATTTCATGGGCAAAGTGGCAAAGTTGAGAAAAAATGGCTACTAACTATGTAACCTTAAACACGGGAACTATTTTTCCACCTTCAGATCACCTTGAGATATCAATAGTACATACAATGGACCTTGGAAACTTGGGAAAAAGAACCTTTATATTAAAGTCTTGTTCATATTTTTCTTTTAGGGAAACATAACCAATTAACTGACATGATGTTTTCCAATTATGCCCTGCCTAGGGAGGTGAGGCAGTACAGGGTCAGGATTCAGACTTCCTGGGTTCAGATTCACTTGCTAGCTAGACAACCTTGGACACATTAATAAACTTTTCTGTGCCTCATTATCCTGATCTGTAAAATGGGAATGATAATTATCTTACCTCACAGGGCTGTTCCATATATAAAACACTTTACATGCAGAGCACAGAGTAAAAACTCAATAACAGTTTAAAAATGATGATAAGAGCTTGACATCCGGTATTTTATCTTTTGCATAAACATGACATATTGAACATTGCCGCCTTAAAGAATTCCACAGTTCCAATTACATTGAACACATACCTCTGGTTTCTACGTAGCAAGAAGAAATTATCTATAGTTTAACTCAAAACTCTCACCATCTTACTGAAAATAAATTAGTTTATGGAAGTTCTTGACATACACACATAGGAAAACTCATTGACTCCTGCTGGAAAGTTGACGGACTACAATGCAACTCTGTAAAATCAGTGATAGCACCCGTGTTTCCAAGGCAAGTAAACTTCCTGGGTGACATCACTTTGTCCAGATCTCTATGGTAGGAACAGGTCCAGAGTACTATGTCCAGCTCAGGATGATCAGGTTTGTAGAGGCCATTGGCAAGTGGAGTAGTATGGAACATTGAAGAGTATTGGAAAACCACATTATATGAGAAACAGTTAAAGGGGCAAGAATTTGAGCTTTAGAAAAGGTAACCCAGAAGCTGTTCAGAAATATCAAAAGGCTGCCCCAGGTAAGAAGAATTGAACTTGTTTAGGAAGTTGCTGGAATTAGTAGGTGAATGTTATTTGTGATTTTCCTCGAAACAGGACAACTGACAATGAAATGGGTTGCTTCTTGAAATGGCAAACACTCATTACTGAAAGTATTTATGCAAAATTTGTACAACCTACTTAAGTGAATAATTAAGATGGGAGTCCTTCTTTGTATGGGAAATTTGAGTAAAAATTTCTGAATTCTAGAGCCTAAGATCTCCTTTAATTCTAACTTAATTTTAATATTTCAAGTAAGTTTTCATATGCCATTTCTTCCTCCACAACCTCCTGTGACACAAATGCATAGCTTCTTGGGGTATGTTCTATACCTGAGAGATGTAGATGCAATCTCCTTTCTCTGTGCCATTACTGAAATATCTTTACCAAGAGGTTAATTTGACCCTCTTGGAGAATTCGAGACAGTTTTAAACATTTGATGATTAACACTTTTCATCGTTTTATTGTGGCCTTGTATTAACTGGAAAAGAGGTGCCACTTTATGGAATATAAGTTCCATGAAGACCAAAGGTCCCTCAAGTAGGGACATTTGTAGTCTGTTTATATGTATTTTATCTCATTTGATCCCTTAGCAGAGCTGGTAATATCATTATTTTTGTTTTACGGATGAGGTTCTGAGGATTAAGTGGCAGAGTTTAGACTTGAGCTCAGCCCTTCTCACTCTAACTCCAGTGTTTCTTCTACTTGCCCTCACTCACAGTTTCAAACTGCTTAGTCCACATATATCTGAAGACCAAAAAAGCGGGGCTGAAAAGGTGGGCCAATTAAACTCAGTAATGAAAGAAGAAAGTAACCAAGTGAACACTCTGCCAAAAGTAAACCTCAAAAAGAAATACGCAGCTGGAAATTCAATTAGAGAAATTCCAGAGAAATTTTACAAAATAAAACATGTAGGGATAAATTAAGAGAATAAAACTTGTCAACAAAAAGGGACAAGGTTGACAAACGATATATGGGAGTTGAAAAAAAAGATACGTTAAGGATATGAGAAATGAAGAGGGAATTGAGAATTACAAAAGGATGTAGATAAAAATGAATGACCATAGTGAAGGAAGTGAGAATCATCAAGAACAATACCAAAATAAACTGAAGCTGCAACATCAAATGGCACAGCAGGACTATAAAGATAGGCAGAAAGAGAGATAAGTACAAGAACACTTCTAAATGGAAAATCACTATTAAACCAAAATAAAGTGATAGACACAAAAAGGCAAGCATGGAAACCGAACCTGAATTAAGAACAATAGATTTGGTTTTACACATTGTTTTCTGTAGGGGTAAAATTCTATTTTCCTTTGTGTTGATTTTCTTCCCACTTCACCTCCCTCTGAGCTCTCCAAAAGGGAAATGCAGAGGGTGTGAAGGGGATGAAAAGTCAAGCTGCTTATTTTTAATGTGTTTCTAAATGCCACAGAGAAAGTTACCGCAGCCTACTTGGTATGTAACATGTATTTTAAAACTGGTAAACCGTGATAGTCATGATGATAGCACTAGCTACCATCAGTGGAGAAACCATGAAGTCAGATTTGAAAAAATTAAATATTGGCAGTTTGCTGCTCACATACTTGATTTTCAATAGTACTATGAGTCCATTTTTAAAGTTACATTGTATTTTTTTGAAATTGATACATTGAAAAGAACTTTCAGACACTTAGATTAAAACTACCCCATAACTGAAGTACAATATTATCATATATATTAGAGTAAGCAGAACAGTTCTTTTGAACCTTCCCCAGCGTATCATCCAAACATACAGACTGCTACAGAGCTATATTGAAGCCTCGAATCAGGCAACTTGATCTTCCCTTGTTTGCTGCATCAAATACTTGCTCTAGAAGCAGCTTCTCCCTAGGGAGCAATGTCCTCAAAGCATGTCTAGAACAAAGTGACTTCTCTCCGACATTTACATCAGGAATTTTATCCACAGAGAAAGGGTGGATGTAGATATAGAATGGATAGAGAAGGGAGAAGACAGTGAAAAGGAATAGGAAAAAAAGCTGCTACATGACTAAAAAATGTTGCCAGCTACGTAACCTTGAGAAACTTCCTCAAACCCTCTAAAGCCTCAGTTCTCTTTAAAATGGGGATAACAATAGCACTTTTCTCTTAGGATCGTGGTAAGAATTGAAATGACATAGCGTATGAAAAGCATTTAATGCAGTGCCTAGCACGATGTAGAGTAAGTGACCAATAAATGTCAGGTATTACAACTATTACAATTCCTCTGATTCTACTTTTACCTTAATTCATTCTTTACTTTATTCAACAAATGTTTGTTGAATATCTACTAGATACCAGAGACTGTGCTGGGGATATGGATCTGTGTAGGTTAGGCATCTCTCTGCCCTGGTAGACTTTACGGTGTAGTAGAGAAGACATAATATGAAAATTTAACTATTAATTTTTAAATTTGTACCTCTGATAAAGGCTATGAATGAGAAGTCCACAATAATAGGACAGGGTACAGTGGGGGACCTGATCCAGTCTAGGACTTCCTTTAGGAAGTACCTTTTGCTCTAAATTTTTAAGGATGAGTAGAAATTAACTAGAAAGGGTGGGGCAGGGGTAGTTTGAGGTGAGAGAGGAAGAGAGAAGAGCACTCCTAATAGAGGGAACAGTATATAAGAAGGCTTGGAGGCTGGGTTTACACAAAGCATAAAATTGATAGGACGTTTGTTATTTTCTCTACCTGTTGCTTTTTTTTTTTTTTTT
>NW_016808868.1:267022-285483 GCF_001698545.2 Rhinopithecus bieti | reverse complement strand
TTTTTTTTTTTTTTTTTAAATATGACAGGGTCTCCCTCTATCACCCAGGTTGGAGTACAGTGGCCTGATCTCAGCTCACTGCAACCTCTGCCTCCCGGGTTCAAGTGATTCTCCCACCTCAGCCTCCCAAATAGCTGGGATTACAGGCATGCACCGCCACGCCCGGGTAATTTTTGTATTTTTAGTAGAGATGGAGCCTTGCCATGTTGGCTGTGCTGGTCTTGAACTCCTGAGCTCAAGCAATCCACCCACCTTGGCATCCCAAAGTGCTAGGATTACAGGCGTGAGCCACCACACCCAGCCTCATTCATCATATTTTTTCATGTTACATGCATCAGTAGATTACTCTTTTTATTGCTGAATAGGATTTCATTTATTTATTCACCGATTGATGAATATTTAGATTCTTCCAGTTTTGTGCTTTATGAATAATGTTGCCATGGACATTCTTGTACAAGGCTTTTTGTAGACATAATTTTCTTTTTCTTTTTTGTTTTTTTTAGAGATGGAGTCTCGCACTGTCGCCCAGGCTGGAGTGCAGTGGTATGATCTTGGCTTGCTGCAACCTCCATCTCCTGGGTTCAAGTGATTCTCCTGCCTCAGCCTCCTAAGCAGCTGGGATTACAGGCGCCCACCACCACACCCACCTAATATTTTGTATTTTTAGTAGAGACGGGGGTTTCACCATGTTGGCCAGGCTGGTCTCGAACTCCTGACCTCGTGATTCGCCCACCTCAGCCTCTCAAAGTGCTGGGATTACAGGCATGAGCCACCCTGCCCGGCCAACCCCTTACTTTAACCCAAACATTCCTTTCTATTGATTCCAAGTCTTCAGATAATAACTCTGCTTCAAGTTGTCTTGCCCTTCTGGATTGAACCAAAATACATCTTACATGTATTGATTGATGACTTATGTCTCCCTAAAATGTATAAAACCAAGCTGTACTCTGACCACCTTGGGCACATATTTTTAGGATCTCCTGGAGCTGTGTCATGGATCGTGGTCCTCATACTTGGCTCAGAATAAATCTCTTAAATATTTTACACAGTTGGACTCTTTTCATTGACATAAGTCTCCTCAACATTTTTTTGCATAATATGCCTCTTCAAAATCTAGTTTTTGGCCCGCAAATTCAATATGAAAACCAATATTACCAAGGGGTTTTTTCCCCACTCATTTACTGATTCAATTAGCTTTTGATATTCTGAGACTGGGGCTGCAATTTGGTTGTTGTGAACTTTTTAAACTTTTAATTGTAAAATGATTATAGATTCAAAAGAAGCTACAAAAGTAATGCAAGCCAATGTACCCATCACTCATCTCCCACCAATGGTGACCTCTTCCATAACTATAATACATTATCAAAACCAAGAAATTAATTGGCACAATACTATACAATTTACTATACTGCAGATCTTACTCTAATTTCACCAGTTTTTGCATGCACTGAGTTTTTTGTATGTGTATATAATTCTACAGCATTTTATCACATATATGGATTTGTGAAACTACTACCACAATCAAAACACAGAACTGTTCCATCACTACAAAGGAACTCCTTCATACGGCCTTAATTTTAGTTATACCTCCTTCCCTTCCTCCCCTTCCCTAACCCCTAGCAACCCCTTACCTGTTCTATATCTCTATAATTTTGTCATTTCAAGAATGTTATATAAATGGAATCATTTGCTATGTCAGCTTTTGAGACTGGTTTTTTCATCCAATATAATGACCTTAAAATTCATCCAAGTTGTGTGTATCAATAGTTATTTCCTTTTTATTGCTGACTAGTATTCCATGGTATGGATGTACCGCCATTTGTTCAACCATTCACTTGATGAAAGACATTTATGTCATTTCTAGTTTTGGACTACTACATGTAAAGCTGCTATAAATACTCATGCACGGGTTTTGGTGTGAACATAAGTTTTCATTTCACTAAGATAAATGTCCAGATGTGTAATGCTTGATAGTCATGTAGTAAGCATATGATTAATTTTTAAGGAACTGCCACGCTGCTTTCTAAAGTGGCTGTACCATTTTACATTCTTACCAACAATGTGTGAAAGATTCAGTATCTCTGCATTCTTCAGCAAATGTTAATGTCAGGTGTTGTCAGCAATTGTTATTTTAGCTATTCTAATGTAGTAGTATCTCATTGTGGTTTTAATTTACATTTCCCTAATGGTTAGCGATGGTGAAAAACTTTTCATGTGTTTATTTTCCATCCATATATCCTCTTAGCTGAAGTTTCTGTACAAGTCTTTTGTCTACTTTTTAATTGGACTGTTTATTTTCCTACTGTTAAATTTAGAGAGTTCTTTGTATATTCTGGATAGGAGTCTTTGTTGGATATGTGATTTGCAAATATTTTCTCCCAGTTGGTGACTTGTCTTTTATCTTCTTAACAGGGTCTTTTACAAAGCAAAAGTTTTTAATTTGATGAAGTCCAGTGTGTCCAGGTTTTCTTTTGTGAATCATGCTTTTGGTGTCATATGGGCTGAATTTTTCTTCAGTGGATGGAAATGCTGCCATTAATGATAATAGATCCCATGTATTATGCACTTACCAGCGTCTGGGAATTGTGCTAAGCCCTTTATAAGCATCATCTAATTTCACCTTTACCTCAGTTCTATGAAGTCCACATGATGACCTGCATTTTCACAAATGTGGTTGCTGTATCTTAGCAAGGTCAGTCACTTGCTGAAGCTCACATAGTAAGCATTTAGTCAAGTCCGGTTTCAGACTCAGGTATGTCTAACTCCAAAGCACACTGTATTCAATGATGAATTAGGAAAAACGATTCCCAATCCCAAGTTCTGCCCCCTTGCTTTGCTTTCCCAAAATGGAAGTAGTTAGTGAGGGAGGCCCAGCCAAAACAGAGAAGATGCAGCAAGAATCGGTGATCATTATATCTTAAGTTTTAGGTTCTCAAACTTGAGGTCTATGAGACTCACTTGTGGGAAATGGTTAAGCTAAGAGCAAATTCCCAAGCTCTTAGCTTAAAGATTCTAGTGTTGCAGAACAGGAATGAGGCCCAGGAATTTGTGTTTTTCCAAGTATCCCAGTTGATTCTGACAGACCTTTGAGAAACTCTAAGTATCTAAGTTTCCAAATGCACATGATACTGCAGCAGCAACATATGGAACAAACTGATTCGAAACCTCAGGATTGCGTCTTCCCCAACATACAGCAAAGTTAAAACAGCTGGTTGATTTGATTAAAATGATCAAATCAGCTTTTGACAGCATTGTTTAGTAACTTTAGTTAAAACAGGCAAGTCAGAAAATTCTCTATATGGCCAGGTGCAGTGGCTCATGCTGGTAATACGAGCACTTTGGGAGGCCGAGGCTGATGGATCGTGTGAGGCCAGGAGTTCGAGACCAGCCCTGGGCAAAATGGTAAAATCCCATCTTTACAAAAAATACAAAAATTAGCCGGACATGGTGGCGCATGCCTGTAGTCCCAGGTATTTGGGAGGCTGAGGCACAAGAATTGCTTGGAGGCGGAGGTTGCAGTGAGCCGAGATTGCACCATTGCACTCCAGCCTGGGTGACAGAAGTGAAACCCTGTCTCAAAAAAAAAAAAAGAAAAGAAAAGAAAAGAAAATTCTGTATGCCGTGAGTCCAACATTAAGGAATGACAGCTCAATAACAACGATAATGATGACCATAATAACAGTCTGATCCAATGACATGGGCTGCGCCAAATCTCATCATGAATCTTTTGTTAATCTGGGCCTATTGCTTTCAATATTAGATGATGTTTAAGTTTCCTTCATGCTCTAACAAACTATAATTTTACTTTGAGGTTTACAGACAAGTGCATATCACTGTGAACCGGGAGCTTTGACACTAGAGAGAAAGAGCAGAGAGGTGAAGTCAAGATATTCAAAAGGAAGAAGAGGAAAGGAGAGAGGAGAAGAAAGGGTACCTTTGACACAAAGCTGCCAACTCTTGGAAAAAAGAGCAGACCACACAAGCATGCACACATGCACAAAACCCTCATTATTTTTTCAGCTACCACCTATCTAGATCAGCTGCTGTTAAGCCCTGCATTGCTGACATGAGTCAGAAAAGTATATGCTGTAGTCTAGCCGAGATTAGGGGGTTTGCTTTGTATTACACCAGCTTCCAACTACTATTTCACTGCAGCAAAAATGACAGATGAGGGAAAACACCCCACCCTACAACCTACGGTGGTGTTTAACGCAGGAGATGTGCTCCATCTGCTGGTAGAGACGATGACCACAGGAGGAGAGGCAAATACCATAAAACAGAATAAAGACACTCATTTTTAATTGGATTCTGATTGTTTAGATAAAAGGGCACCTTTTCTTTAAAACACACACACACACACACACACAAGAAAGAAGAAACAAAGAATTAAAATCATGACATTTACAAAGACAGAAGCTATGAAGGAAAAGGGGAAACAGACTGGACAGAGATACAGTGGGAGAAGAAGCATAAAAAATAGGCAAGAAAGTGCTGAAACAGCAAAACTGCAGGAAACAAGCTATTTGCTCATCACTTTAACACAGAAGCTTTTTTAAAAGCCCCCACAGGATCTGGAAATAATCTACCACATGCCATGTTGTAGATGCTTCATTTATATTATTATAAGAAAATATTTTGTAGGGATTCTATCCACATTGACACGATTTACTTGAGTAAGGCCAAGTCTTAATATAGAATCATTATACATTTTGTCATTATCTGGGGATGTACAGACAATAGTGCTGACACTGAAAGTTCGCAGCAATTTGGAAAAGACTGGAGGGGTTGAGGCATGACCAGCCCTTCTGTGCCTCTTGTGCATATAGTTGGGTCTCTAATGACAACAGCTGTTGCCTACCAAGCCTGTCACTCTTTCCAGTCATGACTCTTAGGCATCTAAAGAATCCGATACTTTTTTTTCTCAAACAGAGCTATGTGCTTTTTGACATGCTGATGAATATTTGACCATCACTTCTCACTTATAGGCATTGACAGTGCAAGTCTGCAATGTAGTCTGTGAACAATTTTTTTCACATCTCATAGACTTGCCTTATCAATTGGTCTTGTAGCTTCTCAGGATAAAGGGAGAAGAAAAAGGAACACTTAGGATCTACTAGGCACCAGGCTCAGTGCTTCCTAGGCTATTCATTTAATCTTCACACCAGCATTATGGGAGTCTTTCCAATAGTCCTTATTTTGAAGCTGTTAGGACAAAGGCTCAGAGAAATTAAAGTATTGCCCAAATGCTATTAACTCATAGATCTGGAAAGCTGACCAAAGAAAATGTCATGTGTGGACTTTCTACTACAGCATGAAAATACGCCATGCTGGGAACACTCAGTATCATAACAGAAGCCAGTATTTCTCAACTTGTAGAGCTCAGGCCATGTGCATCATGATTCCTGGAGTTCCTTGTTAAAAATGCAGACCCCTAATCCTCAGCAGACTGGCTGAAACTGAAGCTCTGGTGGAGCCCTGGAATCTGCATTTTAACAAGTGCCAGGAGATGACACATTAAACAAGTGTCAGAGATTCTCATTAAATTTGGGAACCATCTGATATGAGATAAATGAACAAACAAAAAAAGGATGCTGGGATACCAAAGTGTGGTTTTAGAATTAATGGCATGGCAGAGGCTTTCTCTGTTTTTACAGTTCAGGCTGCTGTGCCATGGAGCACTAATGCTATTGCTTGTTACCTGGTTAAACTACTCAGATTCTCTGAGCCATTTTACTCATCTGTGGAACAGGAATCATAGTTTTTTGTCTCACATAGCTATAGTGAGGTTTAACGCATGTGAAAACACTTGATAAATTCTAAATAGCTCTGTGGTAAATTGTAAAATATGATCAAAAATTCTCCTGCCCCCCTACATCCATACCCTTGCAAGACTGATGTCACAGCTCTTCCTCTATTTTCTGAATCCAGACTAAGTGA
Source organism: Rhinopithecus bieti (assembly GCF_001698545.2). NCBI lineage: Eukaryota > Metazoa > Chordata > Mammalia > Primates > Cercopithecidae > Rhinopithecus > Rhinopithecus bieti. Next base: position 279,546 of record NW_016808868.1, on the reverse strand, counting down.
TTTGCTTTGACCAGTGAAACAATGACCAAGCAACATGACTCAAGCAGAGGCTTGAAGACTCTTGAATTTTGGGGTTTGCCCTCTTCCTGTGCTTAAGATCCTGAGGCCATGATGTGAATGAGTCTCAGTTAGCTTTCTGGAGGATAAAAGGCCACTTCAAAAAGTATCACAGTCAGCCAGCTACCAGCCAATATCCAGCCAACTGCCAGACATATTAAGTGAGGCTATTCTGGATCATCCGGCCACCTGCTGGACCTTCCAGCTAACTGCAGATGAAGGAAACCAGCAGAAATCAGTAGAGCCAGCCTAGACCAGAACTTCCCAGGAAGCCTGCCAAATTATGAGCTAAATGATTGTTGCTTAAAGTCACCAAGTTTTGGGAAAGCTCATTACACAGCAAAAGCTAACAGATGTAGGTTCAAGCACATGCTACTATTTAAGTTATCTAGTATTTTGAGCATGGGTTCTGTGGTTTTCACAGACATTGCCCAGAAGTGCAGACTACAGATGAGCAGACAAGAATGCACACATTTTCAGTCAAGTTATTTCATTCTATGGGCACAATGCCTACCAGAAATTGTTTTACAATATCTCCTGAGCGAAGCATCCTGTAAGTAGCAGGGAGGTGGGATGAAAGAACCTCTCCCTATTATCCTAACTCATTGTTTTCACAAATGAAGTTCAGCAGCCTTATACAGAAGGACAAATACCCTAACTCTTCTCCAAGCTGACTGTCAATAATAATCTAACTCCACAAAAGCATGCATAATCTGCTGCATACCTTCCCGTGCACACACTTTCAACATCCTCCTGCTGGCACCAAGATAAATGGCTTCATCAAAGGCAGTCATGGAGCCTTGCAACCTGTTGAGGCAGAAAAGCTTCCTAGGGTATCAGAAACATCCTAATGCCTATATCAAGCATCCTCACTGCCATGTGAAGCATCACTGTGCAGAATACATTAAATAAACCTGTAATGGGGAACAGGGCAGGATTGTCCTATGCAGCCTCACCCCAGGAGTCTTTATACTATGATTAAATGCCTTTGATAGGCATTTTCAAAGTGTGTTGTTCTTCTTGGTAAATATGTTTGGCGAGAAGAACACTGTCATCTGGAAACAGTATCCGAGGGATCTCATTCAGGGGAACAAGGTGCAAGTGTTTTCTGTCTTCTCCATTTTCTGCAACCTGAAAAGTAAGTATAAAATCAAGAATTCTTAAACCTTTCTTTCTTTCACCCAATAGATTTAGAAATCATGCAATGAATCAATACAGCCATTTCACCATTCATTTGATGTACAGCAAATTGCAATCCACTCTGGGAGTAAGTGGCTATTTGCAAGGCTGATGCACCATATTCCAATCACATACTCATTCTGCACCCCACACACTTTATTAGATGGTTCAGTGGCTATTGTTGTTTGAGAATAACCACATAACCCATTTTCTTAAATCTATCTGTAAGCTGTGTTGAATCAGGGTGATATCTTAGAATGCCACTGGGTAACCCAAAATAAGTCTCAGGCTCCTTCTGCTTATTATGCAAAGGATTGAATATGTTCACTTACACTGTAGAATCTCAAATGCCTTTTTTAAAGCCTAACAGATTTTCTGGATATAATTTGGAATTTTAAGCTTCATTCAAAAAAATCAAAACTAGTCTAAATAAAAAATCACCATTAAGTCAATTAATATGAGTTCTAGAACCAGGATTTTACTGAAAATTTACTCATATCAAATCAACTGCCACTGAACTATATGGTTAACAATAAGCTTTTATTTGAAAATGGATAATAAAACCAACTGAAGTTGTGGTAGAAATATTTAGGTGCTGGATACAGTCCTGTGGTTGGAAGTGATCCAGGCAAAAAATAATGAATCCCCACCAGAAGGAAATGAATAACCAGTAGAGAATAAAGAATAAAGAAAACCATCATGTGGGCACAACCAGAGAAGAGAGAGGCAAGCAGATGATATTTGAAGCTGTGAGTATGGTGAGCTCTCCCCAGAACACTTATAGAATGACAATAGAATATTGCTAAGGACAGAACTCCAAGGATCATCTCTACTAAAAGTATAGGAGGAATATACTCAAATCTGAGAGACAAGTGGCCAGATAGGTAGGAGAAAAACCTGGAGTGCCCTGTATCACCGAACCAAAGGCAGAGAATGTTTCAACACAAAGAAGATGCCAAGAGAGCAAGCAAGGAATTAGAGGAAGGAAGTCTATTGAATTTATCAAGAAAAATTATTAGTGACTTTGACCAGAGCTGTTTTCGTGGGATGGTAAGGTCAGAGATGGGACTGTAGTGGGTCGAGGAGTCCATAGTAGGTAGAAAATGAAGAAAGCAAGAGTAGACAATTGTTTTAAGAAGTTTAGCCATAAAACATGTGGGAGAAAATGGAAGAAAAAGAAGGAACAACTAGAAGAGAACATAGGATTGGGAAGCCATGCTAAGAGTGGAAAGGCTTAAGTGTTTCTAAATGTTGACAGGAAGGCACCAGTAGGCAGAGAGGCTGGAGATGGGTGTTCGCGAGAGAGAGACAGAAGAGAAAATGGATGATAATCTGGAGATGGTAGAAGAGGGGCCAGAACACAGAGGTAGAATTACTCTGAGATAGGAGGAGGGATACCTCTTCCATCCTTACAGGAGGGAATAAGAGAGAAGGGTATAGTTGCAGATATATTTATGGGTCTGGCAGCCAGAAATTTTGTGCACTCCCACCTTGTGACTTTTTTCTCAGTGAAGTAGGAACCAAGATACTTCTGCAGATATTGAGGGGGAGAGGCGAGACCAGAGGTATGATGAGAGTAGAAAAGGTGGAGACAAAGAAGGAGCTAGTTGACTAGGAACATGAAGGGATTCCTGGATGCATGGAAGGTGGTGAAGTTAGATGTCATGGATTTATGGCGACACCAGTGGTGTGATTTTCTCCAGCAGTGCTCAGCTGTCTACATATAAGTAAAAAGCAAGAAGTTGGATTTATCCAAGAGTAGAATTCATCCAAGAGAGAAACGCTGATTTGTTAAACAGGCAATGGAACAAAGTTGTTCAGAATCCTGGTGAAAGAGAGGTTACAGCGATGGACCACAGAATTTAAGCTAGATGGAGAAGGGAAGATAGGAGGGAGGTGATATTATATAGGGGAAATTAGTAGGTCAAGTGAGGAGAGGTCACTTGAGGTTAACCAACAGGTGTGGTGGGAGTAACTGAGGGAGAGGAGACACTGAGATTGTTGTCAGAATGGGCTACGTAAACATAAGACGTCAGAGGTGATACAGTCCTAAGAGTGACAAGATCCAGAACAGGGCCATGGGGTGAATGACTGAAGGGGAGTGTAGGCACAGGTCATGGAAGAAGAGAAGATCCACAGCTTGAAATGATAGGGGTGGTTTGTTCTCTACACAGGTGGCAACCTTCATAGGATGATGGCAGGATTGGGGTGGACAGAAAACAATGGGTCATCACTGACTGAGAGGAAGTGCCAAGGAAGCTGGAAGGTGTCTGACAAAGATGAGGAGATCCAGAGAGTGGCATTGTTGCATTGTGGGAGTCTCAAAAACCCAGAGGGTGCGGGATGGTGTGGAAGAAGAATGAAGAGCCAGGTGAGGGCTTGCATGCCCCACCTCCCAACCTCACACTGTCCTAGTGGGAGATGGAACACCTCCACCTGAGAGAGCACAGCAACAGGGTTTTAGCTAGGTCTGGGAGGAGAGTGAGCACGGATGTAAGAAGCTTTACTGTGGGAGAGGAGTTGCAAGTGGTCTGGTAGAAGTGGTACAGTATGAGTAGAGAGGAGGAAAAATACCCGGAAGGATTCACAGATCACAGCAAATCAGGACCAAAGAAAACTGTGATGTGTGGCATGGATGGTTTGGCTGGCTAAAAAGTTTCAACATAACTTACTCTACCTTTCTTCTGATAGCTGGAGCGAAGTGTTAGAGCTGGCTCTTCAGGTGTCAAAGTACCCTGCAGGTGAGCTCTAAGGTTACTTGTTGATAAGGTTTGGCTGTGTCCCCACCAAAATCTCATCTTGAATTGTAGCTCCCATAATTCCCACGTGTTGTGGGAGGGACCTAGTGGGAGATAATTGAGTCATGGAGGTGGTTTCCCCCCATACTGTTCTCCTGGTATTGAATAAGTCTCAGGAGATCTGATGGTTTTATAAGGGGAAACCCCTTTCACTTGGCTCTCATTCTCTCTTGACTGCTGCCATGTAAGATGTGCCTTTCACCTTCCGCCATGACTGTGAGGCCTCCCCAGCCACGTGGAACTGTAAGTCCATTAAACCCCTTTTTCTTTACATTTTCTTTATACCCAGTCTCGTGTATGTCTTTATCAGCAGCGTGAAAACTAACTAATACACTTGTGAATAACATTTAGTTTGAAGCACATGAAATACTACTATTTACTATTTTGACCAACAAAATTACAATGTTATATAGTTCAACCTAAGAGTATCTGCATACTAAAGGGAATGTTTATTTTTTATCAGTGGTCTGGGATTGACGGGCTATTGCTTTCTGCTAATTTAAGACTTTGCTATATGGAGCTAACAGTGGAGGCAGTAACTCTGGTCTCTTAATTTACCAAAGCAGGGAGCACTCATCTCCAACATCATATATTCTGGTATCCAGGGTGGTTAGCAGCAGGAGTGCATGAGAGGAGATGCCTGCTTCCCAGGGATGGATATCAAACTGTTTCTTGATGACTGGAGCCCAGGGGTAAGAGAATAATACAGCTGGGGATGTGGGATTTGAGGACAGAGAGGACAGAGGTGAAAAGAAAAAAAAAAGACTGCAGGTCTGAATAGGAGAAAAGAAACAGAAGGTGACAGGAGGCCACAGGGAATGAGATCAAAAGAAGGAAAGCAAAGAAGAAACAAAGGCAAAAGCTCAGAAAGTACCTCATATCAGAAAAAACATCTTTTCCTTGGGAAAGGAAGTGCCGCCTCCCCAAAACCAATTACAGTGGCAGGAGAGGAAAGGCATGGCGCACAGTAAGGAGAGAAAAATAACCGTGAAGAACTTTGCAAAAGTAAAGAGTTATATAAAGTCCCAATAATAATAAATCACCTTGCCTGAGGTATGAAAACCTTAAAATAACCTGAAAAATCAAAATGTGGAGGAGAAGCAGAAGGTATTGACTAGCTTCCAGAAGGTTTGTATGCTTGCTTTAAATTCCTCCCCCTCAACTTTTCCAGCCAGGTTTCTTAAGGGTAAACCTCAGTCAGGTTTTCAGATGAAAATAGATCTGGCCCCTGGTTAAAACTGTCACCCCCTAGTCCATGCCTGCCCCTGGGTTCACCAGAAAAGAGCACAGACTCTGGGAGAAACCTCTTCCTCTTCCCTGAATCTGGCACCTGCCTTCTTGAACACTGATGCATCTGTTTTGTAAAGGTTTTCTCTCTCTCCTTTTGTTCTATAAAGAGAGAGAGGGAGGGAGGGAGAGAGAAAGATAGAGAGAGAGACTTTTGAAAAATAATCTTCTTCCCCGGGAAAAAAAAGAAAGAAAGAAAGAAAAATAGGCCTTTCTGAATTCCCAGTCCTGGAGCTCTGTTCTTTATATATCTACTTGTTTCATTGTTAAATAAACCCACATATTTAAGGGTGACACATTCTCTTAACTAATGCCTTGTCAGGCCCATGTGCCTTTGCTAAAAATGGACCTTGATGCTGTTTCCATTTTTTTCTAAGAAATAATTTGATTATTTTTATCCTGCTTCTATCACCACTCACAAGGAAATGGTTGTCTTCTCGCAAAAACAATGTTTAAATAAGCCAAGTGCTCAAGCATATACAAGACAGCAAGTTTAAAACAAAACTAAGTCACACATATCTACTCACTGCCTTGTGAAAATTAGCTTAAAATTTGGAGTAAATGCTTTCCAAAGTAAAATTGTTTTCTGTTAAACTTCTTAACAATATTATGTCCATCCCTACATCTTAGTTTGTGCGGACCTAAATATCCCCTAGAAAATGGATAATTTAATAAAAGCAGGTGATATGAATCACCCAAAGGGACAATTTGAATTATTATCTGTAGATAATTCATTATGCACATATTTCTAGTGAGATCCTTAAATCAGCAGGACTTCTTAATCAGAGACTTTCAAATTTTGTCTGTAATAACTGGAGACTTGACCCATAAATCAGCAAATAGGCCAGCAGGCTCACCACATGCTTCACATTTCTTCTTGGGAGAAAAAGACACTTAATTATCCTGAGGTCACAAAAGAAGGGAAAAATGGACATGAAAAGTTGTTGGGAGTTTTATAGCAAAGTATAACTAATTTCAGCATTTTCTCAAAAGTGGCTCGTGAAAGGAAGACAATGAACACATTTGAAATCAAGTTAGGCGTTTTATACAGAGAAAGGAAGATGTTTTAAATATTTACAGGAACAATCTTACCACCCAGCGCTGTCTCTCATTTCCAGTAAGATAATTGTCCCAAATTTGAACAATTATTTTTTCATGTTACCAGTTTTGCAAATGAAATTTCTAATATGGAAGACATGGGTAATGGAGCTTAATATAAGGATGAAAATATCTACTTGCAGATTTGGAACACAGGATCTTTTCATTTTAACCAATATAAGTAATGGTAATAAATAGATCATATTTCTCTTCTATTTCTAGTGTCTTTCCTTCTCCCCACTTCACTAGAACCTCTCAGTTACTACTCTGCTCCCTTCTTCCCCTTCAGGTCTGATCCCTCCACCAGCCATGGTAACAATCTGCACTGCATTAAGGACTCTATATGGATCTCACAGTGCAATGGGAAGCACAATGTGAAGATGGGAAGCACCAGAAGACTTAGGTTCAAATCCCGACGGCCATCAGCACTGTGTAGAAGATACTGTTGGTGCCCTGCCCAGACACCCTTTCCCTGGCAGATGAACTCATCTCCTAGCTACTGTAGGTGTAGGCAGCTAACCACTCACTCACAGCTGACCCATTTTCCAGGAAATTGCCCTCAGACAAAAGCCAATTCTTCAAAGAGATTAAACCCCACTAGCCTCCCAGGGGCAGCCACTGGCCAATGACTGATTGACATAGGGGTACAAAAGGCCAACCATCTCAAGGAGGGGCTCATTCTGTGCTCCTATTTATGCTCCATGCCACCTTGGCCCCACCCTCCATTAACTTAAAGTCAGCCTCAAACTTAGACCACATCCTTGCTTAACTCTCTTCCCTGGTCCTATCCTGCTTTCCTCCTTCCCCTTCTCCTGAGGGCATTTGCTGAATAAGACATTTAAGGATCTCCACTTCAAGCTCTGCTTCTAGGGGAGCCTGAAGCCTAAAATGCACTGTGACCCTGGACACTCACTTAATGTGTCAGCAGTTCCCTCCCATGCAAAATGAGGATAATCATACACATCTCATGGGATTGTTGTACACGTGAAATGAGAAAACTTGTGCAAAAACCTTTGATCAACCAAGTGCTACTAAAATTTAAAGGATTAGTATGTCTTAATGTAAATGTAAGACAATGTGTGTGTTCCTCTTCCCATAGACAAAGTGGAGGGGAGTGCACCTCCTTAATAAAAGAGCTTCTTCACTTGGCTTCTGGTTCTCCTCTTACTTCTCTAGATCTCTGTTGCTGTCTCTTACTCCTCTGCCCAGACTCTAAATCCAGGCAGCAAGAATAGGCCACCTCTTTCAGTTCCAAGCATATGCTGAGGTTCTCCACATACTCAGGACTTCCAGCTCTAAATATCCAGCCCTGACCTCTCTCTAGAATGCCACACTCATATTGCCTATGGTCTATTTGACCAGATAACCATATGGCTATCTGATAGACATCTCACAGTTGACATGACCAAAGCATTGCTCTTGATTCTCTGCCTCTCAGTCTGCTTCCCTATCCCTGCCTACCTTCCCCAACTCAGTAAACAGTAACCCCCTGCCCACCTTCCCCAACTCATTACCTTCCAAAGAGCCACTCAAGTCAAAACTCTAGGAATTATTGTTGATTCTTTTTTGCTTCCACTCTTTATATCCAATCCATTAGTAAGCTCTGCCAACTCTTCTTCCAATCTCCACTTCTTCTCTCCATCGTCACTGCTACTGCCATAATTGAAGATAGTATCATCTCTTACTTGAACCACCACACCCTGACAATCCACTTGATTTAAAATATTAAGATCATGTCACTGACCCGCTTAAAACCTTCAAAGGCCTTCCCACTATTCTCGGAATAGGTATTTCTCTCTCCCTCTCCCCTCTCTTTCTTTCATTCTGTCTCCTCTCCCTCCTGTCTCCCCTTCCCTCTCCCTTTTCCTTCTTCCTTTCCTTCCCTCCTACCTGTCACAAACTCTTACACACACACACTGTAACCCAGCCACCTTGCTGTCTTTCTGTCCTTTTAAAATTCCAAAATAGTTCTTGTATCAGAGCCTTTAAGTTTCCTATATTTTCAACTAGGAATGCCCTTCCCCAAGCTTTCATGACTGTCTCCTTTCTGTCAAGCTTATTTTGGTCTTTTCAACCTGAAATAGACACCCAGGTATATTTTGTTGTATCAGTCTGTTTTAATTCTCTGAAAATCTCTTCTCACTCACTCTTTCTTGTTTACATATCCATTTGTGTGTTACCTGTCTCTACAACCTCTGTAAGTTCGACAAGAGCAGGGATCTTGTTTTGTTCACAGCTATATCCCCTAGGGCCTAAAACAATGCCTGACACATAGCAAGTAATCACTAAAAACAGTTTTTAAATGATTCGATTAATGAATGAGTGGATAGAGGAATGAATGGAGCACTAAACAAAAGTTTGGGCTCTAGCTCAGTTATGCCACTCACAAGTTATGAGATCTTAGGCAAGTTAATTGACCCTTTCAAGGGCATTTTGGACTGGGCTTGCTAGACTAGTGCTGATGCGATTGAAATAACTAGGGTCATAGCCTCCCAGAGTGCAGTGGGCCTTAAAAACGCCATATTCTCTTGGGTCCTAAATTCACTCTCAGTCAACATGGTAAAAGATTAACCATAAAGTAAGATGACCAACTTTCCTGGTTTTCCCTGGACTGAGGGTTTCCTGGCAATAGGAAAGCAGCATCAGAGTGGTAAGAGGAACCTGACAGGGCATCATGCCAAATTGAAAATGTCCTTGGACAGATCTTGATCTTGCTGAATATTATTATTATTATTATTGTTATGATGATTGCTACTATTTTTTTTTTTTTTTTTTGAGACAGGGTCTCATTCTGTTACCCAGGCTGGAGTGCAGTGCTGCAATCACGGTCCACTGCAGCCTCGACCTCCCAGGCTCAAGAGATCCCCCCACTTCAGCCTCCCGAGTAGCTGGGACTACAGGTGTGTGTCACCACAACCAGCTATTTTTGTAATTTTTGTAGAGACAGGGTTTCGCCATGTTGCCCAGGCTGGTCTCAAACTCCTGAGCTCAATCTATCCACCAACCTCAGCCTCCCAAAGTGCTGGGATTGTAGGCATGAGCCACTGCACCTAGCCTATTGTTACTATTTTGCTTTTAGTTTGGAAAAGTTTTAACTTACAGAAATCAGTAAGAAATGCAAAATCTTCCATAAACCTTTACTCAGATTTTACAATTTTAAGATTTTGACATTTGCTTTATCATTCTCCCTATCTCTTTTTTTTCTGGACCATTTGAGAGGAGGCTATGTCTTTATGCCTCTTATTCCCCTAATTAGCATTCTAGCATCTTAGTCCATTTTGTGCTGCTATAACAGAATACCATAGACTGGGTAATTTATAATAAACAGAAATTTATTTCTCATGGTTCTGGAGGCTGTGAAGTCCAAGATCAAGGGCTGGCATGTGGAGAGGGCCTTTTTGCTGTGTCATCCCATGTTGAAAGGCAGAAGGGCACAAAAGGGCAAAAGAGAGGGGGACAAACTCCTCCTTTTATCAGAAACCCACTCTTGTCATAATGGCATTAATCCATGCATGAAGGCAAAGCCCTCATAGCATCAAAGCCTCTTAAAGGTCTCACCTCTTAACACTGTTGTACTGGGGATTAAGTTTCTAACACATGAACTTCCGGGGACACATTCAAATGATAGCATCCAATGTGTATATCCTAAGAAAATGGATATTCTCTTATATGACCATAAGACAGTAAGCAAATTTAGGAAATTTAACATTGATGCAATATTTTTATTTAATCAACAATCCATATTTCAAATAAATGAATTATTCCAATAATGTATTTTGTAGAGAAGAAGAAGGAGGAGGAAGAGGAAGAAGAAAACTTTCATTCTAGGATCCAGTCCAAGATCACATATTCCATTTAGTTTCATCTGTCTTTAGTCTTTTTTTCTTTTCTTTCTTTCTTTTTTTTTGTCTTTGTGACATTGAGAATATGCCAATTATTTTATAGAATGTCCCTTTCTTATTTTTAGAATGGGAATAATAACATTCACCTCACAGGATTAAATAAGATTAAATCCTAATCTTAACTGAAAGAACAAATAAGATAGCATTTGTGATATGCCTAGCATGTGACAAGAGCTCAATAAAAATGGATATTAGGGTAACAAGGAAAAAAGAAAAAAGTGGACTTTGTAAGATGCTTCTCTGTGGAAGGATTTCAGGTTTTAAAAGTGTATAAAAGGGAACCACTGGAAGTAAAGATAACGGTATAGATTTGAGGCCTATTTTAATCATGTATGACTTGTTTCATTTTTATTTATTTAGCAAATATTTACTAAGAACCTACACTGTGTCTAGAAATCTTAGTCACATTTCTTCTTTCATCTCTGAGCTTATGATTTTATCTGTAAATTGGAGTTATTGATAATATTTTCAAACAGTTGTTGAGAAGATTAGATAAGAAGAATAGAGATATTTAGGCAGTTTCAAAACTAGAAAAGTCTATATAAATGCAAGTTGATGCTTCTGTTCTTGATAGTGATATTCTGTGTCAGGGCCATTCAGTGAAATTCTTATTAGTCATCTTGAACTTGAAAAGCAAGTGACCAAAAACCTTTAATATGGATGACAAAGACAACTTTTTAAAAAAATAGACTCATGTACATGATTTTTACACTGAACTAAAGTTATGCTGTATCCCCATTGAACCAACCCTCATGGAAAAAAGGGTGTGAGCATATGAGGGTAGGGGGGAAGCATAGCAAAACTATTTAACACTATGGAATTGTTAAACATCAAGGTAAAGCTAAAGACGAAAATTTTGGATTTGAGCATATGATCATCAAGGCTATATATGGAATAGAGGGGGTGACAGTAGTGATGCAATAATATGTGAACTAGATTCAATAAAGGTTTTATAGACATTACTTTGTTAAGAGCCTTGCAGTGAACTTGCAGATTACACATCAATCTCCACAAGATTCCACAGACTTTTTTCTCTGAAACTCAAGGGAGCCAATCATGTGACTCACTTTGTTTCTATTCCATTAAGCATTTGAAACCAGAAGGACCAGTGTTCAAATTCCAATTTCACAACTGATTGTGTGATCTTGAGACATTTACCCAAGTTTATTTTCTTATCTGTAAAATAATAACTACTTCCCAGAGTTCTTATAATAAAGTAGTTTTCAAAGTATGTCATACATAAGCAGCAGCATCACCTGTTTAAGATGCAAATTCTCAGGTCTACCCCAAGACCTACAGAATGAGAAAGTTCTAAGGGTAGAGCCTAAAAGTCTTTAACAAGCCTTTCTGGTGATTTTATGCATGCTAAAGTCTGAGAACTACTCTTATAATGAATTAAATGATACAACGTAGGTAAATATCCAGGCACAGTGCCAGGTAGCCATATTACAGAGTGACTGTAAAATAAGTATTTGTTTCTTCCTCTGCCACCCCTCACTCCCTCAAACTTCCCACATACACTTTATCCCACACACACACCTGTACAAGCATGCATGCTTGTGTGCACACACACAGACACACCAATCAATAATTGTTTGGAATAGTGTACATGAGATAAAACACTTTTGTTTCAAAATCACATCCATTTAGAGCTGGAAGCATATATTTAGAACTTGAAGATATATTTCTATCAGTAAAATATTAGGAGAAACCCATTGTGATAGACTGTATTACTACTTAAAATATTCACTGCTACTCCCTGTTTAGGATTATATATATCCACTTTGTTGATGTTAGCCTTAGCCAATAGACTTGCTTTGGCTAATGAAATTGATTGGCAGTGATGTGCCCCACTTCTGAGGAAAGGTTTAAGAGCCATAATGAGATTCTACCATATTTAACTTTCTGGCAATGTCCCAGCTAGGGGATTCCCCTTCAGCCTTGGTTCTGGAATTAAAATGATCTGGAGGCTGTAGCCAACTCAATATGGAAAAGTAGCACAAACAAGAAATAAGTCTTTTTAAAAATAAGCCTCTAAGAATTTCAGGTTCTTTGTTACTATATCATAATTTAGCTGACACAGCTTCAAGTCAGCATTGTTTTGGAGGTTCTGGCCAGTACAGTAAGACCACAAAAAAAAGTCTTTGGATTGATAAGGAAAAACAAATATTTCTCTTTATTTGTAGGTGATATTTCCTATGCT
>NW_016808868.1:246964-266825 GCF_001698545.2 Rhinopithecus bieti | reverse complement strand
ATCAGAACTAATAAGATAGTTGACAAGATAGCTGAACACAAAGTCAAAATACAAAAGTCAATACATTTTTATACTCCAGAAAAAAATTGGTTAGAAAATATAATAGGCAAAATTGGTTAGAAAATATAAATTGGCAAAATTTAAAAGTCAGATAATATCAAGGGTTGTCAAAATGGAAAACAACATGTACTTTCACCTACTGTTGGCAAAAGCCCATCAGATTTTAAAAAGTGAAGTTGAACGTACACATATCTATGACCTATTAATTTCATCTCCAGGTATATACCCTAGAGAGCTCCTTGAATACATACCAAGAGATATAGAAAAAATGCTCACAGTGGCCTTGTTCCTGAGAACAAAATGCTGAAAACAACTCATCATCACCAGTAAAAAGATAATAAGACTGAGGCATATACATACACTGGAATTCTACACAACACTGGTCATGAATGAACTATAGCCACATGCATTAACATGAACAAGTGTCAAAGACACAAAGTTTAATTGAGAGGGCCAAGTCACTGAAGAATACATACAGTATAGATTCAATTTGCTACCATTCAAATCAGGGAAAACTAAACAATGCTTAGAGATACATTCACGTGTGATTTAAAAAAAAAAAAAACAACCTATGAAGCAAAGAAGCTAATTATTAACACAATATCCAGGACAGTGTTCACCTAGGGTTCAGGGAAAAGGTCTCCAGAGAGCTTCTAAGTTAGTGGTAATGCTTTATTTCTGAAGCTGGTTGGCAGGTCCATGAATGTGTGTTTTATCATTCTTTCATTTGCATTTGTACATTTCACACCCTCGTGTATATGATTATATATATGTAAACTTTACACACAACTATTGTACTAATATATAGGAATTGTAAAAGACATAAAAGCTGACATTTTTAGAGGATGATATAAAATAAACTAGATATTCTTTTGATTTTTGTTCATGATTAAGGAAAAAAAAACACTTCTGCCATTGAATTGTAGAAGTTTGGCTTCATATCCTGAGCACTTAGCATTTAATGCCTTGCTAATCATGATAGCTTCATGTTATCATTAGCTAATTTCTCAAGGCTAATATACACTCAGGGTGATGTACACTTTTAATGATTGTGGGTGTATATTAATTTCTCAGATGGTCTTCTTTAATAATCTCAATATTTTATAACTTCTAGTTACATTTGGTAAGATTGCCACTATTTTTCCCTCAGAATATGACTGGCTGATGAAGGCTTAGTTCTAAGTGTAGGAGAAGTGTCAGCTCTTCCATTTACTTGTATTAGTCTTGGTATTTTTATCCATCTAAGGTTTCTTTGTAGAAAACTCTTGAGGCCTTTATCAGTGTTTCAAGAGTTCATTTAAACTTAATCTGTAAATCTTCTCAATTAGGCTCATAAAAAATGGAATTACATCTATTACCTACTGTTATATAACTATCCCAAAGTGTAGAAACTTAAAGCAATAATATATCACTAATTAAATATTAAAATTTTGTGGGTCAGGAATTTGGACAGGGCACAATGGAAACAATTCATCTCTGCTCCACGATGTTTGGGGCCTCAGCTGGCATGATTTGATTATCTAGGGGATGAAGCAGTGGGGCTAGATAGACATCCCTCGCTCTCTCCACACAGCCCATCCATTTGGCTAGCTTGGGCTTCCTCACAACGTAGTTGCCCCAAAGTTCTGAAAGGGAAATGCCAAAGCTGTTAGTCTTTGGATAGGCTAAACCCATAACTGGCATAGTACCACTTCTACCATTGTCTATTGAGCAAGGAAGTCACTAAAACCAGCCAAGCTTTAAGCGGGAGGGCGATTAGAATCTACTTCTCAAAAGTGGAAAAGAATTTGCAGCCATATGTAATCTACCATAGAAATATGTCAACAAATGGGAGTCATTATAAGCCCCTTATCACTATAGAATTTTAAATCCTCTCAGAAGTGGGATGTGAAGGTCTCATACACTGACCCAGTAAAGAAACAAATGTCAAGCAGTTATTAAATATTAACAAAACTAATTTTCTTTCTTTTTTGGCAAAAAATAAATATAATTAGAATCTCCTGCATCCCTGTGGGGACACCTACTCTTTTCTAAGTATAGGCAGGCATTATGGATGCTTGAAAAAGACAATGATTGCATTGAACTGAAAAATGTTAATTGCTGATTTGTTGTGGCTCCACAACCCATGCAGCTGGGTTGCAGAAATCCGAACATTTGAAGTAAATATTCTCAGTTGGCTTCCAAATGCCAGTCTCTTGTTTTCATCACATGGTGGCCTGGCTTAGAGTGCTGGACCGGCTGCTAGGTGCAGCTTTAGCAGTCCTGCTGCACACTCTGACAGGTGGATGGGTTACTTTCATGGAGCCAGAGGCCCCACAGCTGCTAATAGTAATTATACTTGTCAGCAATGCATTCCCCTCAGGAAACTCCTGCTGCTTCATTAGGGCTAATTGCCAATAGGCAGTGCAATTTCCTAGAAGAGGAGGGGACATAAACCCGCAGGGATTTGACAGAACAGCTGTGTGAGCTCAGAGAAGCCAGATGTGGCCACGTGCCATTAAAGTGTAGCTGAGGGCTGCTGAATTCATTCAACCCATTCCTGGGAACAGAAGAACATAAAGAATTTGGTGAGGTAGGCCAAATTCCTCTTCATCTTTACTTCCTACCAGCTTTTGTAAAAAAATATGAACACATCTTGCTGGACTTCCAACTAAAAACAAAAAGAAACAGTACATTTTGAAATAGTTCTTAACCTGTATAGGACTTGGCGTTTAAAGAACCTCCCTATAGCTTCATTCATTTATCTGTTCAGCAGATAGCTATGTATTAGGTTGGTGCAAAAGTGATTGCGGTTCCTGCCATTGGAAGTAATGGCAAAAACCGCAATTACTTTTGCACCAACCTAATACCTACAATGTGTCTGGATCTATGTCTGCACTTAGAATACAAGATGAGATCCTCAGTGATGAGAACCAGATCACATATAGAGTCTTTATTTTAGTTAGCTAGGGCTGATATAACAAAATACCATATACCAGGTGGTTTATAAGCAGCAGAAATGTATTGCTCACAGTTTTGGGAGATAAATGTCCAAGATCAGGATGCCAGCCTAACTGGCTTCTGGTGAGGTCCCTCTTCCAGATTGCAGAGTGCTGATTCCTTATTCTATCCTCACATGGCAGAGAACAGGGAGGGGAAGCAAGCTTGCTTGTGACTCTTACAAGGGCACTGATTCCATTCATAAGGGCTCCACCCTCATTACCGTATCTAACTCTAATTATCTCCCAAAGACTTCACCTCCTAATACCATTACATGAGGGGTAGAGTTTCAACATATGAATTGTAGAGGCACACAAACATTCAGTATATAACATTCTGCCACAGCCCCCCAAAATGTACGTCCTTCTCACATGTAACATACGTTTATTCCTTCCCAACAGCCCCAAGACTCTTAAGTCATTCCAGCATCACCTCTAAAGTCTAAAGTTTAAGATCTCATCTAAATATCATCTAAATCTGATATGGGTGAGACTCAAGGTATGATTTATCCTGAGATAAAATTTATCTACAGCTGTGAACATGTGAAGCCAAACAAGCTACGTGTTTCCCCAAAACTCAATTGTTTGGGCAAGTATAGGATAGACATTTTCATTCCAAAAGGGAGAAAGAGGAAAAAAGGAAGGGGTGATGGATCCCAAGCAAGTCCAAAACCTAACAAGGAAACCTCCATGAGATCTTAAACCTCAAGAATAATCCTCTTTGGCTTGATGCTCTGCCATCCAATCACACTGGGGTGGAGGTTCTGCCTTCTGGATTCACTGGGGCTACAGGCCCACCCACAACACCCCTGTGAGGAGATTGTCTGGCCTGCTGAAAGCAAGGCCATGTTACTTACCTTTGAAATGGAGAGGCATCCCTGAGGATCTTGAAATTGCTTTTGGAGTCATTCTTCCTTGTCTTGAAGAACAGAGCACATTCAAAGCTGGATGGCTCTGTAGTCCTGCCCTGTCAAATCCAAGAAGTCCAACAGCCTTTCTTCTTTCCTTCCCTCCTTATTCCTCCTCTTCAGTTCAACGTGGCAGTTTTCTTTCTGGGGTTGCTGATTACGTTTGTGGTTCACATCTATTATCAAATGGTCACTTGGCTAGACCCTAAGTATTTTCCTTTTTTACCATATAGATAGGTCAAGAAATTTCCAAATCTTTACACTCTGCCCCATTTTTGCTTAACAATTCTATCTTCAGGCCATTTCTCTCTTCTTGCATTTTACTATAAGCAGTCAGAAGAAGCCAGTTCACACCTTCAACACACTGCTTAGAAATAGCTTCAGCTAAATACCTAATTTCATTACTCGTGAGTTCTATCTTCAACAAAGCAGTAGAACATGAACACAATTCCCCTGCACTCTGCCACTTTATAACAAAAATGTCCTTTCCTCCAGTTTCCACTAATGGGCTCCTTATTTCCATCTGAGACCTCATCAGAATAACCTTAACCATTCGTATTTTACCAACTTTTGTTCATGATCATTTATGTATTCTCTAAGAAATTAGGGGCTTTCTCTACATCTCTCTTTTTTTCTTTGATCCCTTACTAGAATCACCTTTAAAAGTATGTTCATGAAAATCTGTTTTTTTCTAGTATACACCTCAAAACTCTCTCAGCCCCTTCTCCTTACCTAGTTTCCAAGCCACTTCTACATTCTAAAGTATTTGTTACAGCGGCATCCTCATTTCTCAGTACCAGTTTTCTGTCTTAGTCAGTTCAAACTGCTATAGTAAACTACCATAGACTGGATAGCATAGAAGTTTATTTCTTGAAGTTCTAGAGGCTAGAAAGTTCAAGATCAAGATGCTGGCAGATTTGTTGTCTGCTTCCCTATCCATGGATGGCCATCTTCTCATTCTGTCCTCATACTGCAGAAGGTGAGGGAGCTCTCTGGGGTCTCTTTCATAGCATCACTAATCCCATCCATGAGGGTTCCACCCTCATGACCTAATTACCTCCCAAAGGTTCCACCTCCTAACACTATTACATTGAGGGTTTAGATTTCAACATATGCATTTTGAAGGCACATATTCAGTCTCTAGCAGTCTTATAATTCAAAGTAAGGACTTTGGCTTTTACTATAAGATGGAAAATCACTGGAGCAAAGAAGTGCCGTGATCTTACATTTTAAAGGATCAGTCTGTTTACTATGTAGACTAAAAGGGTGCAAAGGTAGAAGCAAAAACGCCCATGGGAGGCAATTGAGATAAACAGGTGAGAGATGGCAAGGACTCAGACCAGGGATCATAGGGAGGTGATGGAAAGTGAGAAGAATATGGATATACAGTCGTGCATTACTTAATGACAGGAATACATTCTGAAAAATTCATCATTAGGCACTTTTGTCACTATGCAAACATCATAGAGTGTACTTACACAAACCTAGATGGTATAGCCTACTACATACCCAGACTATATGCTATAGCCTATTCCTCCTAGGCTACAAACCTGTGTAGCATGTGACCGTACTGAACACTATAGGCAACTGTGACACAATGGTCAGTATTTATGTATCTAAACATAGAAAATGTATGGTAAAAATACGGCATTAATAATCGTATGGAACCACTGTTGTACACATGGATCGTCACTGAAACATCATTATGTGGTGCATGACTCTATCTGGAAGGTAGAATCAACAGAATTTCCTGATGGATTGAATATGGAGTATTGAAGAGAGAAATATGGATGACTCCAACGTGTTGGGCCTAAGCAACTCACCAAAAAATAGGGTTGCCATTGGATCACCTGAGGTCAGGAATTCAAGACCAGCCTGGCCAACACGGTAAAACCCCATCTCTACTAAAAATACAAAATTAGCCGGGCGTGGTAGCGCATGCCTGTAATCCCAGCTACTCAGGAGGCTGAGGCAGAAGAATTGCTTGAACCCAGGAGGCGGAGGTTGCAGCGAGCCGAGATTGTGGCATTGCACTCCAGCCTGGGCAACAACAGCAAAACTCCATCTCAAAAAAAAAAAAAAAAAAAAGAAAAGAAAAGAATAGGGCTGCCATCAACTGAGACGAAAAAAAGCCACGAGTAAGGCAAATTTCAGAGACAGGAATGGGAGGGAAACAGGAGTTCAGTTTGGAACGGTAATTTTGAGATGTCTATATAACATCTAACTGGATGTCAAATAAACAGTTGAAGTTAAGGAGAGAGATCTGGAATGCAGATACATTTTGGAGTCATCAATATATACACATTATTTAAGGTATTTAAAAACCAAATGAGTTCATCAAGAGACTGTGTATAGACAGAGGAGAGAAGATGAATGATAATAGGGCTCCAGGCCACTCAGTTATGGAGAGCAGGGTTAAAAAGAGATACTGGTGAAGAGACTGAGAAGAGACAACCAGGGAGGTAGGAGGAAACCCAAGAGTATTGTGTCTCCGAAGCCACAGGAAGGAAGTGTGATTAATGGATAAAGAGTACTTAACTCTGTCTCATAATGCTGACAGACTGGGTAACACAAGAACTGAGCCTTACCCGTTGGATTGTTGTACAAAAAACTCTCCATATTTAAAATTAAATGTTTAGCAGATCTCTCTCTCAATCTTTAATATTAGTAAAAAAAATTTTAATGTTGATTTGAAATGAGGAATATTTCTCCCTTACAGAATAACCTACTTTTAATATTTTTTTCAAACTTTTAAAAGTGGTAAATAATGAAAGTAGGAATTAAAGCCTCCTTTAATTGAGGTGGAGGTTAAGATGTAGTAGGGGTGAGGAATGTGTTGCACAGATTCGTTGGATAAGCAGAATAGCCCACTTGTCTAGCTTCTGATATAAATTAGATCACATCTTGTAATAGGCAAACTTTTTGCTGTAGCCCTACCTTTTCACATTTGCAGAATGTCTCTCTTTGAGTGTCCCTGGTTCTCCCAATTTGTCTCAGAACCCTCAAGGCCTTCTGAATCCAAAGATGAAATATTGCTTCCAGGTGAAACATATAGTGTAGTGGCTAAGAGCCTGGATTCTCAAACTACATTTCCTAAGTTCACATCCTAGCTCTACCTCTGTATTCATCAGCTAGCACTAGGTTATACTGCCTAATAAACAAATGTCAAATTACAACAACAAATAAATTCATTTATTCTTCATTTGATGTGAGTGGCTACAACTAAGCTGCTTTGACTATGCTTCTGGCTCTGGGTTATGGTAGAGCCTGTGCCATGGCACCTTGACTGAAGGGGCAATCTCAATCTGGGAAATGTTCATTCCAGTGAGAGATTCAGCCATACTACGCAAACACACTTACGAAACACTTTGCAAAATTATGACTGAGACAGTGAAAGAGATCTGACCCAACCAACTCCATGTTGCTTATAACCTTGAAGCTGTCCTGGTTCCTTTCTGGGTGTAGCCTGAACTAGCTTTAGGATTAACTTAGTTTACGGTTTATAGTTTAAAAGACAATAACAGTCCTTTCCCAAAACAAACATATTTCTTGTCTGGGGACTAGACTGCCTTTGTGGGACTAACAAATGAGCCACAAGATTAGAAATTAAGGTTTAGAAGTCATGCAGCTGGAGGCTACAAGACTCTGACCCACCCCAAACGGCTCCTAAAATCAGTACTTGAGATATTTTGCAGACCCTGCACTTGATGGATCAGCTGGTGCCACCCAGATGGATAAACTGACTCATCTGATCTTGTGGCCCCCACCCAGAAACTGACTCAACACAAGAGGACATCTTCAACTCCCTATGATTTCATCCCTGACCAATCAGCACTCCTGGCTCACTGGCTTCCCCCCACCCACCAAAATGTCCTTAAAAACTCTGCTCCCCATTCAGGAGACTGATTTGAGTAATAATAAAACTCTGGCCTCCTGCACAGCTGGCTCTGCGTGAGTTACTCTTTCTCTATTGTAATTCCCCTGTCATGATAAATTGACTCTGTCTAGGCAGCAAGCCAGGTGAACCCATTGGGTGGTTACACTTATAGCCTGTCCTTGGATGTCAAGTCCATTTTCATTCCTTTGACTAAGCAAGTTACATGGTATGGTTTCCATCTCCGTATATGACTACCATCAATGCCTCCTTTCCCTGTATGTATGTGCTTCTCCAATCATCAAAAAGTGGAGCTATTTCCCAACCCAGTGAATCTGAGCTGGCATGTGAATTTGCCTTGACCAACAGAATGTGGCAAGAAGTGGCATTTTGCAACTTTCAAGCCCAAGTCTTAAAAGCTGATAGCTTCCACTTCCTCTGTCTTAGGACACAGCTGGCACGCTGGTAGGAATTCCAGATTGGACTACAGAATGATTTGAAGCCATGTAAACAGAAGTCCTGAAGGATGAAACATCATCCTGAACATTTTAGCCTCAGCTACATCCCAGTTGAATGCAGATGAAGAGAACGCAATTAAGACAAATAGAAGAACCTCTGCCTGTGCCTCAGAAAACCTACAGAATCATAATAAATGGTTCATTGTTGTTTCAAGCCACTAACTTTTGGGGTAGCTAGTTTTGTAACAATAGATAAGTGAAATCCATTGGTCAAGCCCCGAATCAATGGAGCAAAAACGCACTTATCTTACGGAGGTGTGTGGAGAGAAAAGTGAGTATTTTTGAACAGTACAATTTAGCACAATCTTTCAGTGACTCCGTGAATTACTTTAACACTCTGTGCCTCATCAGCTCATCTGGAAGTGGGAGGATTTTTTTTCTTTATTGTAACCATTTCATTAGATTTTGTGAGGCTTAAATAAGTAAATAGAATTAAATAAATAAATGCATGTGATGTATGTGATGTACTCAGATATTTTTGTCATATCCCTAATAAGTCTCTATTTCTTGCTGGTATTGCCTTAAGGCACCCAAAAGATGTTATTTGGAAGCTGTGACCCTTACCTTAGTCCAGATCTCTGTGTTAGGCAGGAATCTAGACCCAACATGGCGGCGTTACCTGGGGTAGCAGGCCTTTTGTTAAAGACTCCCTTCACCCTTGTACACACCCGCAGACTTACATGCGTCAGAGTTCTGGCTTGGCAACCACACCCCCCCATGACCCGCAGCTCACCTGCATTCCACAAGTTCGTAAACAGGCAGTTTCGGTTAACAGGTTTCCAAAGACCCCTTCCTCGCTGACCCTTACTGAAACTCCTGCCCTAGTAGTTTCAAGTCCCCCAGGCCCTGTTTGCACACCAGCTTCCCTACCTCTCAGGCTATAGGAGCCCCTACCCTCCTCCCTTAGCGCGGACTTCCTGCCCACGCTTGGACCGAGGAACCTCGCCTGCAAGCCCTAATAAAGCTATTTCACTGCCTTTTGCCTTGTGTCTTCATTTCCCGGTTCGGCTCCAGCCTCAGTTTACCTTTACACTCTGCAGGCCACAGTAACCGTCATGGAAGGGCAAAACCATTCTAACCAAATTACTTAAACTCTAACCAGGTTACATTCACAAACTCAGTTATCCATCCCCAAAGTATGTTTAATTAGAAAAGGTCTCCAACCTGGACCACATGCACTGTTTCAGAATTTCAATCCATCCACAATGTAGGGCTTGGTATTAGGCTCTATCACCCATCAAGGCTTCCCTTCTCTTGTGGTGAGTCCCCTTTGGGGTCTTTGATGTCCTTCTCTCCAACAAACCTCTATTAGTGTTGGTAGGGAGTTATTAAGAAATAATTTTTAGCAAATAGAGAGGAAAAACGGTTCCTGGAGTTTTCGTTTTTTACAGCATCTCATAAAATTTTCAGTAAAGCCCCGGCTCTTGAGCCAGGCCGGCAACCTTTTGATATGCAAATACAGACATCAGAAACTAAGGGTCCACCAACATGGCGATTCCGCAGCCTTCTTGCCCTTGCCCCACAGATTCCTGGCAACATGGCCGCCCCACATTATTCCCACATGTGTTAAGAAGATCATGTTGACCCTAATTTGCATATTAAAAACAGGGTGGGCAGGGCAGCCTTTCTCCCGGTCTTCGGCAAATGACATTTGCCCTAGTCAACCCAATCACCCTGAGCCCTATGAAATCAGGGACACCACCTTCCTCCCCCCCAGCCTCTGCATATATACCTGGCTGGTGTTCACACACTTGGGTTCCTCCTTCTGGCTGTATGGTAACTTGTTTTTGGCTTCTCCCTTCCTTCTGTATTAAACCCTCTGGCTCCTAAAACTGCTCCACGTGTGTCCGCTGGTCATTTTTCTAATTCGACGTGAGACAAGAGCCCTGGTGTTCCTCCACTCATTCAGAGCCGTATCACTTGACCATTTCAAAACCATAAAAGAAGTTTAGATAGAGATCACAGGTTCTTTTCTGCCAGGAGATTCTTTGGTCCCAGTGGATATTTACCCATCTCCTCATCAAGCAGTTCTGTGTTATGCGAATATGGAGAGACAACTTTTGCCAGATCTAAAATGATAACTATAAATTATTTGATAGGGAAATTTCAAGTGTTATTTCTCTCTTTCTCTGAATGTTTTGTGTAGATTTTTGGATTTTTTTACCCTAGAAATTTTATACTAAGAAAACAATAAATCCAAATGAGAAAATGTCAGGCTTTTTGAAAAAGATCCCCTCAGTTTTGGTGGGTTCTCAATATTTAACATGCAACCTTATTAACTTTGCAAATGTAAGGTTCTTTATCAAATCCTTGTAATGGGTAATCACATGTTCAAACTAACGTTGGAGTCGCCACCTACCTAACTAGAAAGAAGTCCAAGTTGTTTTGTTTTGTTTGTTTTTTACTAAAATATTTTCTGGAGAATCTGTAGGGGTGCATCATCAGCATGATTGAATCCATTTTGATTGTTCCTGCATTTTATACACAGAACAAATTCATCTGATGCTTTAGGCCCTGGCAGAATGCATCCACCTATGTAGACTCCTGGTTCCCTTCCTCTGTATTCTCATTTGTGAAGAATTGTCCTAAACTACAGTGACCTGTTTTAAAATTTAAAGTTTTATTATTAATTTAGGTGTGGTGAAGCCAAGCCAACAGATCATGAGACAGTAGCCATTGAAAAGATTGCTACTCATAGTTCCCAAAAGGAGGGAGCATGCCACACCACGCAGGAAGCACCAGGGTCACCCAGAGGAGGGTGGAGTAAGGATGGGGTGGGAGGGATGCAGCAGTCCTTATTCCTTTTTTTTTATAAATGAGACGGAGTCTTGCCCTGTCGCCCAGGCTGGAGTGCAGTGGTGTGATCTTGGCTCACTGCAACCTCTGCCTCCCAGGTTCAAGCAATTCTCCTGCCTCAGCCTCCCGAGTAGCTGGGATTACAGGTGTACACCACCATGCCCGGCTAATTTTTGTAATTTTTTAGTAGAGACAGAATTTCACCATGTTGGCCAGGCTGGTCTCGAACTCCTGACCTTGTGATCTGCCTACTTCGGCCTCCCAAAATGCTGGGATTACAGGCGTGAGCCACCGCACCTGGCCAGGAGTCCTTATTCTTTCTTGTGGTTTCCACAGGAAGGAATGAGCAAGACAGGATAATCAAGTTTGGGATTGGCTAGTTTGAATAATTGAGGCTCTGGCATGAAGGGGCTGTCCTGAGTTGGCTGGTACCTGGCCCTGGAGTAATTAGGGCAGGGGAATATTGGCTTGGATGTAAGAGCCAGGCAGAAGTAGTAGAAGATGGGGGTGGAGAGTATGGACGGGTTAGTTTGCATATGAAAGGCATACTCCCAGGATGGTTGTCTGCTGAGATAGGAATTAGCTAACCCTGGAAGGGGCAGTCCCTCTGATCAGTGATGAGGCCCCAGATGTCAGCGAATCAAGCATAGAGAACAAAAGAAAGTACAGTTAATACACAAGCCTTGATTAAGGACCACCCTCATGCATTAGACAAGTTTCTACATTCCTGAACCTCAATAGTGGAATAGTAGGGGCACTCCAATTCTGCCCACCGAAAACAGCTCTCAAGTCAAAGTGTCACAGTACACTTTTTTTTTTTAAAGATATCTGTTTTATTTTTCTTAAGTAGGAGCTAGACTTACACTATTATGGGATTTTCAACATCTTTTGTCATTTCTTGCCCCTTTTTTGGTTTCTTCCACTAGAATATCGGTGAAGCAGGAACAATGATTGTCTTATTCACCCTTGCATCTCTAAATGCACACAGTGCTAATTAATGCATAAATATTTGTTAAATAATTGAACTAATGCATTAATCCTGCAAATAGGACATCTGGGGAAAATATCATGTGAGTATAGGCATATAATTCTCTCCCTACTGTTTAATATTCTTGGATTTTACCAACCAAATTTAAAATGGGGAAAACTGTTTCCTAAAATTAGTGCTGACTTCTTTCCCTGGGCCCGGACTAGTTTTTCTTAACAGCTTTATTGATAGATAATTTACATACTATAAAGTTCACCCATTTAAGGAATATGAATTCAATGGTGCAGCAATCACCATAATCTAATTTTAGAACATTTTAATCACCGCAAGAGGAAACTCTGCATCCATTAGTAGCCACTGCCCTTCCTCACAACTTGTCCCTGGCTCCTTCTCCTGCCCAACCTCTGGCAACCACTGACCCACTCACTGTCTCTATGGATTTGCTTATCCTGGACATTTTATATAAATGGAATTATATACTATATAATATTTTATGACTGGCTTCTTTCACTAAGAGTAGTATTTTCAAGGTTCATCTATGTTGTAGCATGTATCGTATCAGAACTTCATTCCTTTATGGCTGAATAATTTCCATTGTATGAATATATATACCACATATTATTTATCCATTAATCTGTTGATAGACATTGCAGTCATTTCCACCTTTGGCTATTATAAATAATACTGTATGAACATAACATCTGTTTTTAGTTATTTTAGGTATTTATGTAGGTGTGAAATTGATGGATCATATGGCAAGTTTGTGTTTAGCTTTTAGAGAAACTGCCAAACTGTTTTCTATAGGGACTACAACATCTTACATTCTCACCAGTAATAGATAAACATCCCAATTCATATATTGCCTTTTCTTAACTTACTCTTCCCTCAACATTTCCCTCAACTTTTATGGGGAATATACGCGTGTGTGTGTGTGTGTACACATACATATATAAATATAATAATCTCTCCTTTACTTCTTCTCCTGTCCTAGATTTCTCTTACTAACCTTCCACTTATGCACCTTCCTTCCCCTCTGTTGTTCCTAAAATGTAGTCATAGAAAATGTCTAAACGAAAGGAGAGGGGAGACAGAGATGAATAAGGAAGCAGGAAAATGCTGGCACAGGGACCACAGCAACTTCCTCTCCTGCCCATTGTGGTGCCTTTCATAGTTTGGGTTCTTCCAAAAGCAAAGCTTGAGATAGTGGTGCAGGTTGTTTATTTGGGAAGGAATCCCAGTGAGGCAGGGAACCTAAGGACTTCCTAGAACTAAATCAAATGGAAACACTTCAGCTATACAGGAAATATCCTCTCCATTTACACAGGGCATACACCGAGTAAATGACTTTGTAACTTTACTTCATCCTCTTCATTTACGTAGGGCATACACCAAATAACCATGGGAACCGCTAGAGGGTATTTAAATCCCAGAAAATTATGTAACCAGGCTCTTGAGCCCCTATCCTTAGGCCCGTTCCCACTCTCTGGAGTGTACTTTCATTTTCAATAAATCTCTGCTTTTGGGGGTTGGGGAGCTGGGGGAGGGATAGCATTAGGAGAAATACCTAATGTAAATGATGGGTTGATGGGTGCAGCAAACCACCATGGCATGTATATACCTATATAACAAACCTGCACGTTCTGCACATGTACCCCAGAACTTAAAGTATAAAAAAAAAAAAACTCTGCTTTTGTTGCTTCATTATTTCCTTGCTTTGTTTGTGTGTTTTGTCCAATTCTTTGTTCAAGATGCCAAGAACCTGGACACCCTCCACCGGTGACACCAGGATGTGGGAGTGAAGGAGAAGAAAAAGTGAGATGGGCAATGAGAACTAGCTAGCGTGAGGGTACTTCATTCTCCTTACAGGGACTCAGTTCCACAAAGGCTACTAAAAGCCCACAAAAGACTTTTCAGAATTGTCTGTTGGACAGGCTAGAGTATTTATCCATTGTCTCTTTTTCCCCATGGCTTGAGAGTGGACCCCGGGAACACTGAATTGTGGGCTGTGCTTTAGTATGGGTTTTTCGTGTTCCTGGAATTGGAGAAAGTTCTGACTACTGGCTTTACTCAGTACTGTCTCCCACAGCTGCAGCTGTAATAGAAAAGCATAACCTGGACAACAGAGGCATCCACTACCTGCCACCTCTCACGTACTATGGTATTCTTTTAAAATTATTGCTCCTGAAATATGATTTATATGCAGTAAAAGGCACAGATCATAAGAGGACATTGACGAGTTTTGGCCAATGAAAACACCACCTCATCTGAGATCTGAAACAGTCCCATTATCTCAGAAAGTTTCTTGTTCTCCTTGTAGCCAACCTCCGCTGAAACTCCACCCCCATTCCCACCCTAGTCAACCACTGTTCTAATTGCTATCACTACAGAATAAGTTAGACTGTTTTAGAACTTCATATAAATGGAATCACACAGTATGTACTCTTGATTTTGGCTTCTTTTGTTTGACAAAACATCCTTGAGATTCACCCATAAAGTTGCATGATCGGTAGCTTGTTCCTTCTGATGCAGGATTTTGGCTTCCTAGCTAAGCCAAATGCGCTTCCTGTGTCCAGGACGCAAGAAAAATTATGGCATGCGGTACACATTGAAGGGTGACGAGAGTGGAACTTACTGGGCAAAAAGGAAAAGGAAAAACAAACTCTCAGAAAAGCCAGAAGGGAGTCCTGCCCAACAGGCTCCCACCTCATAGATTCAATACCAGTTGATCACAGAAGAGCTGAAGAGGCCAGGCTCCTCCCGCTGCATAAGGTGTGAATTACTGCTCACTCCACCCCATTCTCCCAGTGCACATGTGGGCATTATTCAGAAAGAATCAGTTGGGAAAGGGGTGGGCAAACAAGGGCATTTTTCCCTCTGGATCGCGGGTTTCATCCAGAATCAGCAGTCCAGTCTTTCAGCCTCCAGGCTGTTCTAGGCTTGAAGGTGGGTTTCGCTAGGGACCTGTTGCTGTTTCCTGTCTATCACTTTTCATTGGTGAGAGATTTTCCATTGTATGAATGCACTAAAATTTGTTTATCCGTTCTCCTATTGATGGAAATTTGAGTCATGGCCAGTTTTTGGCTACTATGAGAAAAGCTTATGAACATTCTTATATAAGCCTTTTTGTGAATATTATTATAATTTTCTTATTGCTTAAAGTGTCTTTGCATATGTAGTGTTGTCTCGTTATATAGTCTATTTCTTTGCTTCATAAGTCTTCGTTGAAGGTAGAGAGAGGAGCCAGAGAGATGCAAAGGAGAAAATCCGGTTCTGCTCCATTTCTCCAAAGCCATATCCCATGACCAAGCACTACATTTTGTTATAGGGATTTTTTTTTTTTTTTAAGATGATGTCTCGCCCTGTCACCCAGGCTGGAGTACAGTGGTATGATCACAGCTCACTGCAGCCTCAACCTCCCGGGCTCAAGCAATCCTCCCACCTTAGCCTCCTGAGTAGCTAGGACTACAGGCTCACACCACCACACCGGGTTATTTTTTTTATTATTTGTAGAGACAAAGTCTCACTATGTTGCCCAGGCTGGTCTTGAACTCCTGTGCTCAAGCAATCCTCCTGCCTTGGCCTCCCAAAGTATTGGGATTGCAGGCATGAGCCACCTCACCTGGCCAGGAATGTTTTAATACATATGTTAAATGTTATTTGATAAGAAATAATCAGAATACTTTTCCAAAACCTGTCCTTTATTATCAAAACTGTGAGCAACAGACATCCCTAACTCCTACAATATCTTTAACATACAGCCAGATACAGAGTACTACACAGTTTCTACTTTCTTCATTTCCATAAAACTTGAGTTTCTGAAGCATTATTTTGTAGAAACAAGAAAGATTTCTAAGCCTGTTTAATGTTGGTGAATGTGTCTTCCTCCCTCAAAATCACTATCATGAAAGAAAGTAATGATATCAAACACTATATATACACATATCTATATAATCTATGTATTATATAGATATGTGTATATATAGTGTATATAATACATAGATATGTATAATACATATGTATGAATACAGAGAAAATGTTATAAATTTAACAGAAAAGTCTTAAACAGTCTGGAGTTGAGAATAAAGCATCAAATTATAGCCTCATTACTCTCTCCCACAAAAAATGGTTAAAATACACCCAAATAAGACTAGCATAATAAGAAAAGTACGAACAGCAGAGATTTTTTTAAAATATAAAGATCAGAATTTTTTTTATTCATCAGATGAAATCAGAGAATCTGAGATGCAGATCATTAAAGATTCAAGTGGCTTCTCAGCAGACATTTTGCTCTTGGGTGTTCTCCTAACCCCAGACTTGCCTTCTAGGTGTTCAAGGGACCTCAAAATGAGTCTGCTCCAGTCCTAGAATCTTCTTCTCACTGGCCCTAAGGTTCTTTTCTTACCCCTTTAGTCTCTGCTGCTGCAGTCTCCTAGCCTTGCCACCTCCATCGAAACTTACAGTTCCTGTGCCCTGAGCACTGACTTCTCTTTGACTTCTGAGTTTATGACTTATTAGCCCCTTAGGAGACAATTAAAGGCTCTCCGTCTTCCTGCAAGAAATCAGCAAATTTCAGCAGTATCCTTCCAGAGGCATCTCTCCTGCCTTAGTGTTCTACTCTAAAATGATACCTTAAAAGGTGGGAGTTCTAGGCCCTCTAGAAAGGGGGTGTTTATGACAGAGCTATTTAAGAGCCAGTCGGAGCTTCCAGTGACAGCATGCAGATGACCACCTCCTTGGCTTATGGCTTGTCCTGCCTCTACTATTTACCCTTAAGGATGGAGATTCCAAAGCAGAAAATCATGAGTAGCAATTTTTTAGCTGCTGCTGGCACACAGCTGAGAATTGACTCAGTTCTCACTATGGAGCCAGGACATGTCATGCTTGGAAAAGCTATTGCAGCAGCAGAGTGATCTCATTAAAATCATAAAATAAACTAAAGCAATCAACACTGCATCCTTGGAAAGCTGGAATAAGCTAGGAGCTCAGAAACTGCTGGGAGGCAAAGAGTTCCTTTTTCACATGGAGGAGAAAAGATCTTGGCTCTTAGTCTCATGCTTGGGTGTCTAAATGCATATGTACTTGCCTAATCACATACGTTACTTCTTTGGCACTGATGTGCACAAACTAATCAGCCTTGATACATTAAAACTCAGCATCGCCCAGCAAGTTTTATCTTTGGTATATACCCAGCAGAAATACTTATGTACTTTCATAAAGAGACATGTGCAAGAATTTTCCTAGCAATGCTATTCATAATAGCCCCAAACTAGAAACCACACAATCATCAATGGTAGAATGAATAAATAATACAGCAATGAGAATTAATGACCTTTGACTTTATACACAATATGGTTGGATCTGCCGAACATAATATTGAGTGAAAGAAGCCAGCCCTCGTCAGATGTCCATATTGTTTGATGCCATTTACATAAAGCATAAAAACAGAAGTTTAATATGCTATTAGGAGTCAAGATAGTGGCTACTGATGGAGGCATGTAGTGACTACAGAGGAGGTAGAGGCTCCTGAGTTGTTAAACGTGGTCTGTTTTTTAATCTGGGCGCTGGTTTCATGGATGTAATCAGTTACTGAAACCTCACTCAATTGTACATTTATGACATGTGCACATTTTAGTATGTATGTTATAATTCAAGAAAAGTAATTTTTTAAAAACCCTCAGCATCAGACTTCAACGGATGCCTAATGCTGGTAAATTGTAAATTGCAGTGAAAGAAATCTAGAATAGAGTAAATCTAGGTGAATGGTTAAGTGGTGTAAAGGTGTGTTCTCTGGCTAATATCTGTTGAGGAAAGAACTTGGAAAAATAGAGGAAAGGGAATGAGAAAGTGTGTGAAGTTTCAGTATGTCCCTTCTTAGAGGAACCAGGATACAAAAATGCAAAAAAAAAGTCTCACTCCAATAGACATAACTAGCAAAAAGATCATATGGCAACACAAGAGAGAACCAACTCATGGCATTTCTTCCCTCCACTAAAAGTCATAAACAATATTATGTTTCATTCTAAGAAGCACTGAGAATTTTAGAATGACTTTTCTCTCTCTTGTTTCTCATGCTGATTACTCCAGCTACAAATCTTCAGACTGAAACAAGACGATGTGTTCGAAGGCTGTGGGTAGGATCACTGAACCTAAGAGGAGCCACCCAGAGCACCAACAAGAGTTGATGAGGATGGTGGCTGGGAAGAAATCTGCTGCTGCCTCCAACTGAGGGCACTGGGCCAAGACGTAAAGGAAAGCAAGTAAAGATCAGCAAAGGAGGAAGGGTAGAACAGCAAGATGGAAGATGCTTGGGGAAAGATGATGCAAAAGCCAGGAATGTATCATATTCTCCTGTTTGTGAGGTAGGCAATGGAGCCAACACCAAGACACCCAACATTCTGGTCTACACACACACAGGAACAAGTCCTCAAATACTAGTGATAAAGGAAACAGGGACAAGCATTCAGAGGGCCATAAATGTCTGTCTAGGACACTTGCACATCATTGCATACATGCACAACAGAAGATTATCTGGAAATATTGTGACAAGGATAATGCAAATGAACTGAGTTTTAATTTTTCCTGAAAAGAATAAAGAACTCGTTGAGGATACTTTGGGTACCCTATAGCCTATAGATCTTGACACTCCTATGGTCCCTTTCCCCTAAACGATTGTTTCTCACACTTTAAGGCATTACAAATCCATTGGGGATCTTGTTAAAGTGCAGATTGTTATGGTTTGAATGTTTGCCCCCTCAAAAACTCATGTTGAAATTTTACCTGGCCAACATGGTGAAGCCCCATCTCTACTAAAAAAATTACAAAAATTAGCCGGGCATGGTTGTGTGCGCCTGTAATCCCAGCTACTTGGGAGGCTGAGGCAGGAGAATTGCTTGAACCCGGGAGGCGGAGGTTGCAGTGAGCTGTGATCATGCCACTGCACTCCAGCCTGGGTGACAGAGCAAGACTCCGTCTCAAAAAAAAAGAAATTTTAATGCCATTGTAACAGTATTAAGATGTGGAACCTTTAAGAGGTGATTAGGCCATGAGGACTCTGCCCACATAGGTGGGATTAATACTATTATAAAAGGCAAGTTCAACCCCTTCTCTCTCTTGCCCTTCCTTCCTAGAAAGAAAGTGCTTGTCAGATGTCAGCACTTTGATATTGGACTTCCTACCCTCCAGAACTGTAAGCCAATGCATTTCTGTTCTTATAAATCACTCAGTCTGCGGCATTCTCTCATAGCAACACAAAACAGACTAAGAAATTGGTACCAGAGAAGTGGAATATTGCTATAACAAATATGTGAAAATGTGGAAGTGGCTTTGGAACTGGGTGATGAGTAGAGGCAGGAATAGTTTTGAAGTGAATGCTGAAAAAAGCTCACATTGCTATGAATGGAACATTAAGGTTGATTCCGACAGGGCTCAGGAGATAAGAATAGCTGTAAGGAAAGTCTAAATTTTCTTAGAGATTACTTAAGTGGTCCTGACCACTTAAGTGGTTAGAAATATGGACAGTAGAGGCCATTCTGATGATGTCTTCGATGAAAATGAGGATCAAGGTATTGAAAACTGGAGAAAAGACTATCCTCATTATAAAGTTACAAAGAATTTGGTGGCATTGTGTCCATGCCCCAGGACTTTATGGAAGGCAAAACTTAAGAGCAATAAGCTAAGATATCTGGCAGAGTAAATTTCTATGCAGAAAAACATTCAGGGTGCTATATGTCTTCTTTTTT